>NW_015387366.1:254852-305112 GCF_001527695.2 Protobothrops mucrosquamatus | reverse complement strand
CCTCCTGAATCAGTTCTTGAATGAGGGGGGCCTTATTTACCACGGACCTGGCGTTGCATAACATCAGCCGATGGGTCCGGGCCGGAGGATCTAAGGTCCCTGGGGATCGAGCAGAGCTCTGAGGATCGGAGCACCCACAAGCTTGTAAGCAGCGTGTGCGTGCTCCCAAAACCCGATATGGTCCTCTGCTCCCGCCATATCTGCCCCTCCCACTAACCGTACCTATCACACCACATTATATGGATGTTAGCTAGTTGGGTAATGAAATGTCTGCAAGAAAACAACAAAGCTCAGAGAGCAGCAAGGATTCCACATTATATGGATGTGCTGCAAGAATAACTTCATTTTTTATATAGAAATGTTTTCCTAGAAACAACAGATTATGGATGGCATTCATTGTCTGTGAAACAAGAATGGGTTAATAGCTAATTTATGCATCAGGATTGAGGAATAATTTATTGGTTGCTAATATATGATCTTGCATTTTTTAACTTGTCACTTAATATACAAACTTAATTTTTATTTTCATAATAGACTTTTAATTTCTTGTTGCTTCAGTATTGAAAATGTTCTCATTTAATAAAAAAAGTTTTGTAATGAAACTTTCAGGTGGATGTTCTGAAGGCAACTGCTCTACCTTTGTTGAAAAGATTTGGAATTGATGGTGAAGAATTAGAATTGAAGGTAAGAATTTGCTATTGATCAGAACGTCACTGAAATTAAGAGATGTCTTTAAAAAATAACTTTCTATGAGTTCATATTTGACCGTAGTATTGGTAGCCCCATCTTCTTTCTCTTCATTTTGACAGCTGCATTAATTTACTAGAATCTTATCAATCCTCTGGATTTTTGATAGACATTCAAGGGTTCTCTTTTGTTTTCAGATTGTAAGGCGGGGTATGCCCCCCAAAGGAGGAGGGGAAGTGATCTTCGCTTGTCCTGTGAAGAAAGTATTAAAACCAATTCAGTACATTGACCCCGGTAAAATTAAGCGTATCAGAGGTATGGCGTATCCTTCTTTGAATGTGTCTGAAGAGAATTCTAGACTGCTCTTTTCACGCAAAGATTTCATTTTTAGTTCAATATCCGCTTAATGCAGGCATGTCCAATCCGCGGCCTTTGGGTTGCACATGGCCCTGGATAGCTAGTAATGCAGTTCCACAAGATTGTAATAAAAATACAAAAAAGAATAAAAAGTTTGTTATTTATATAAATTAGCCGTATTATGTACTTTATCTGTGACCCAAGACAAGAACATCGATAACTGAGCTGTGGATAAGTAGCCTGAACTTTCTAGCAATATATATTCACTTTCACAGCACACAGTGAGTAGGTGGAATTCAGATGGGTCCATTACAGCATTTTTCCTCAGCTGTGGAACAAAGTCCAAAACCAGTGCTAGACCATGCAAGTATTTAATTCCTCACGAGTCCATTCATATCTAAATTCATTGTTTAATTGGATTAATATCAGTGAATCAATTATGGCTAAGATTTTTTTACTGGTATCTCTTACTAATAAAACAGAATCAAATAGCATGAGAAAATAATAAAGAGATAATCCAGTTGTGACACTCACCAGAAAAGAATACATGAAGATAGAATAAAATACATTATTGGTTATATAATAACTATTATATAACTATTCCTGTGTGATCTTCATTCTTCCAGCTTTATCACTCACAAATAATGACAATACTGGAGCTAAGTTCAGGTACTATTTGCAGGGGATGGGGGGTAACTACCATCTGATTTCTGGTGGTTGTTAACATTAAACCACACGAGCCATCTCCTCAACATCAAATCCAGGTGAGGAGTTGCCACCACTTTTTCCATTTTGAGTTGGCTGTTTTGAAATTCAATAGGTTGGTAAATTGTCTGGAGTTCAGTATAACATCACTCTAGCTTTCTACAGGGTCTGCAGTCAATGGATTTGGTACGAACTTTTGAACCAGAAGAACATTGGTACAAGTAGTACATGCATAGTGTGGTTTAAATGTACATTCTCTGTTTTGCTTTTCTTGGTTGCAAAATATCCAGATGTGCATTGTGCATAGATGTGCATGCATTCACGAAGGAAAGGCACCACTGGTACTGACCCTCTTTTTGTTTTCAAGTGTATTCAGAAATATTTCCTTAGCTTCCTAAACCAGGTATTCGGTCAGGGTGTCCCCCCAGATAGCAAACCGAATGGTGGATTCTGCAAGGAGCATCTTGAATAAATTCCTACCGGACATTTACATTCATACCGATCATATGAAAGGGACCAGCTCCGGGAAGTAAGTTTTCAGACAATTCTTTTGAAGGTATATGTTATATGACTTCAGAGATTTTCATGAGATCACAATACTATCTAATAATATGTATTGCTATCAGTACAATCTAGGAATTCTTTGTGGATGCCAAAGGGGAACTTCATGTAGGCCACAGATGACTTATGCCCATTTTAGTCCATTCAATTTTTAATTACTTACCCACTAGGTCAGAGGTCCCCAACCTTTTTGGCAGCAGGGACCGGTTTCATTTTTTTCATGGACAAGGGGGAGGAGGTTTTAGGATGATTCATTATATTCTAAATTTTCTAAATAAACAAACAAATAATGCACTTGATTATTATATTTTATTAGATTAGACCAGTGACTTTCTGCTTCTAAGAAAATGGGAAGGAAAAGAGACAATCCTAAACTCAGCAAAACAAACCAAAGACCCAGCACGATGAGGACGTGCTGAGAAAACCATTCAAAAAGAGATGGGGGGAGGGCACTGGGCAAGCCCAGCAGCCTTGGAAAAGGTGCAGATGAGAGAGGGATTCCCTTGGAGACACAGTGCTTAAGGCAGGGGTAGGCAACCTTGGCTCTTTTATGACTCATGGACTTCAACTCCCAGAATTCCTGAGCCAGCTATGCTGGCTCAGGAATTCTGGGAGTTGAAGTCCATGAGTCATAAAAGAGCCAAGGTTGCCTACCCCTGCCTTAAGGGGAAATGTAGCTTCTCCTCTTCCCCCTCCCCCATTGCAAGCCGGGTAGAAGCACGCAGCGCTTGGCTTGCAAACTTGGAGACTTGCGCGAAGGGAGCACGAGCCCAGCTGGGGTTCCGGGAGGTGGACAGGAGGAAAGTGAGGAAGAAGAGGAGGAGGAAGAAAAAGGAGGAGGGAGAGGAAGCAGGAAGAGGAGGAGGAGGAGGAGGCAGAAGAAGAGAGAGCAGAAGAAGCAGGAGGAGGAAGGATGTGAACTCAGATGTTGCAAGCCAGTTGCAAGCGCAGCCGCTGGAGAACCTTTGCACTGAGCAAGCCGGCTTCTGCNGGACAGGAGGAAAGTGAGGAAGAAGAGGAGGAGGAAGAAAAAGGAGGAGGGAGAGGAAGCAGGAAGAGGAGGAGGAGGAGGAGGCAGAAGAAGAGAGAGCAGAAGAAGCAGGAGGAGGAAGGATGTGAACTCAGATGTTGCAAGCCAGTTGCAAGCGCAGCCGCTGGAGAACCTTTGCACTGAGCAAGCCGGCTTCTGCCCTGCCACTCTCCCGCCCCTGCCCAGACCCCTGCAGACTTGCCGCATGCCTCCAGCTGCGCGGACCGGTTCCTAACTGGTCACAGACCGTTACTGGTCCGCGGATCAGGGTTGGGGACGCCTGCGCTAGGTCATATAACCTCATTTTGAAAAACTAGGAGTACCTCTTTGGAGAAAGAGAGCTTGCCCTCTCATTCTTGAACCTGTTAGCAAGCTCACTCCCATCTTTCTGACATCCTGGAGACTTTCTGGTTAGAGCTGCTGGCCTCTACCTGCTTTCAAAATTTCTAGGAAAGGATTTCCTTTGACTCCCTCATCATTTGTCTGTCAACCGTTGGGTGGTTGAGCAGGTGCATTGGCCACAGAAGTCTTTGATTTGATCCTGATTTAAAAGGGCCTGGCAACAGGGACCGAGAGGTGCCCTTGTTAGGCGTCTTGGAAAGCTGTTGCTGGTCAGAGTATAAATCACTGGCTTAGTGCACAATTTGCCTGACCCAGTGGTAGGCTGCTTGTTACGTTCCTAGATAATAAGAAAAAATTAATTACATCAAATTTATGGTCGGTGTTTGGGTTGGCTGTCGTGTATTTTTAAATACTTATATAGTTGTTAAGAAACCACCTTAGCAGTCAAAGTTTGGACACTTTTGTCAAAGACTTTCCCCCCCCCCCCCAAGAAAAATACACCTTTCCCTTCAATTTCTCCTCTGCACCCATCTTTCTTTCAGGTCTCCTGGCTTTGGCCTGTTTCTCGTAGCTGAGACTACAAATGGGACTTTCCTTAGTGCTGAACTGGCCTCTAATCCCCAGGGCCAGGGTGCTGCTGTGCTTCCAGAAGACCTTGGTGTGAACTGTGCAAAGTTACTCCTTGAAGAGATCCACCGAGTAAGTGGCTGATTCTAAGTCTCTTCTGAAGAATAATTACTAGTGCATCTCCACACCTGATGCCCTCCATAGATGTTGGAACCTCAGCTTCCAGAAATCCTTGCGATTCGGATGTGGTGATCCCAAAATATCTGGAAGGTACTAGAGATGGGAAGACTCTTTTAGAAGACTCACATTTGTTCATGAGTTCTTCCATGGTGGTTGGAGAGTCTGGTAGCTAGCTGAGGAAGCCTGTGTCAATGCCTCTCCCTTGAATGTCATCCTATGCATTTTAGTTCTGTCCATATTTGCGCTTATGTAATTTTAGTTCTATCATTTTAATTCTGCCCATGTTGTATTGCAACATAAGCTTTTTATTCTCTAGGTAACAGCAGCAGCAGCAGAGTTGCGTTGTATATAAAGGCTTTTTTTTCTAAATGCAACAAATAAAATGCACTTTTCTTTTGGCTAGCAATGGGAAGAAGTCTATCAAGGTGGTCCTCAGGTTACAACGGTACAGTGATTGGGACAGGAATTTCCATTGCTAAGTGAGGCAGTTGTAAAGAGTGATGTCAAATGAATTCATCACTCAGTGAAAGAAACCCCTTGAAACCCCATTAACCAAGTTCCACCAGTCATTAGGCAAGGATCCACTCCATCAAAGTCATTCCCAGCTTAGTCTCTCCAGACTCTGAGCCCTGGTAAGGTGAGGAACTGCCTTCTCTTGAACTCCTCCAACTTGCCTATTCTACCCACCCCTCCCAAAATCTGCCCTTTGGACTACCCAGCACAGTGGCACACCTTGGCAGTGGTGGCACCAGCAGCACTGGGACTGAAATAGTCAGGATGTTTTGGCAGGAGTGCCACTTCAAGCCCCGCACTGTGGTCAGCCACCACAGTGCAAGGCTCCATCTGCCACTGTCCTGTGTGCAGTGGGCCCTGCTATGCCCAGCTGACTTTCACTGTCTTCCATTGCTGACAAGGAGTGCCCAGCCTGACCTTATATAAAAGGCAGCAGCTGGCCATGCCCATCCATCTCCAAATCGTGTGTGTCCTTCTCAGGATGTTTTGGCAGGCCCCAGAAGCATTGCAAGAAGGCCATGCATGATTTGGAGAAAGTTCACGCAGTCTCGGGAAGAAGGCCAGGTATGGCCAGCACCTGCCTTGCATAGGGCCAGGCCAGGTGTGCCTTGTCAGCAGCAGAAGCTGGTGAAGATCAGGTGGAAATGACAGAGCCTGTGGAGCACAGGTGGTGGGACCAGCTGGGGTTTTGCACTGGGGAGTCTGGCCACAGTGTGGGGCTTGAGATGGCGGCACTGGGGCTGGAGTAGGGGACTAGGTAGGTGGGGCGGCAGCTGAATGGGACTGCTGAAGACCCTAGTCCTTTACTTCAGCCCTAGTGCTTCTGATGCTGCCACTGCCACTGAGGGAGTGCATGATCCAAGATGGCCAAATGGGCAGAGATGGGGGGGGGAAGAGAAAGTCGAAGTGCTCCTGAAGTTGTAAGTGTGGACCTGCTGCCAAGCATCAGAGTTTTTTGATCATGTGACTGTGAGGGCTCTTCAGTGTCTGATTTTGTTTGCCCTGTATTTCACATGCACCCACGCTGAGATGGGTTCCCTGGAACAAGCTGTACTTCGGAAACAGATTGCCATGTGCCTGTTGCACCATTGTGCAGCACTGCGAGATAACAGTGCGTCACAATTTCAATTTCAGGAAGCAGTTGTAGGATTATTTAAAGATCTACAAATATCTCCGATATAATTTTGAATATGTTGCTTTGCAACTGGACTTGTGAAAATAGTTGGTTTATCTTTTGACATTTGAAATGTTAAGAGCAGAGTTCCCCTGTGCTTCCTCCCAGTTTTCTTTTCCCCTTTTATCTATAGTTTGTGTCTACCACAAAGCTTACTGATTAAAGCATTTCCTTTGCAGGGAGGTTGCGTGGACTCAATAAACCAAAGCCTCATTCTGCTTCTTATGACCCTTGGGCAGCAAGATGTCTCCAAAGTCCTTCTAGGACCATTATCACCTTACACGTAAGTTTTCTCACCCACACCCAGGAATAATTATTCTTGCTCAATTTGTCAGCTGTAGTGACAGGAAGCCATTACCTGGAACAGTTAATTGCTGCCAAAAGAACTACTTAGGCTGATGTTTAGAACACTCCATGCAGTATGTTATTACTGTTTATGTAATGCCGTCGAATAAGTTTCTTATGAGTTCACTGTGAATCAAGCTAATGAAGCTTGCAGGGACAGGATTGCATTTGCTTTTAGAGACAGATGCCAACATGCATTATATAAGTATGGTAACAAGTTCCTTTGTAAAGTGTCTGATATAAGGAGTAACTCCCCGGCTTGCAGTTTCGATAGCAATGACATTGAATAGAAAGTATTTTGAAATAGCAGATGTTCATGTCACAATTTTCAGCATATTATAGTCAATATTGTATTCAGGAGAAACTAAGGTCCATTTCTGTTGGATCTGAGAGCCAGTTTGGCGTAGTGGCAAGTACACTGGACTAGAAACAGGGAGCCTGTGAGTTCTAGTCTTTCCTTAGGTATGGAAACCAGCTGGGTGACTTTGAGCCAGTCATTCCCTTACAGCCCAACTCATAGGAATTTAGTTGAAGGGGAAATAAGCAGGTAGGAGTAGCATGTACAGTATATGTATAAGTCGACTTTTATTTGTAAAATAAATAATAAAGGTGGGATACAAATGAAATATGTTGCCTTGAATTGTGTAAAATAAAGGCAGGATAGTTATAAGTACAACAATGTGAAATTACAGCTGCCAGTTCTTTAGCTGGTGTTGGCCTTCGCATGGATCCAATTGTTCTTCTTACTGCAGTGTGACTATCGTGTTTCTGTGCATGCATTCTTTTTTTTTAAGTCTCTGATGCAAGGCCATTTGTAGACGTTTGAGGATTTGCACATGCTTTGTCAGCTGGGGACTTTGGAAGGAAAATGAGGTTCTTTCCAGCTTGCAGATGATCTGGGGTACTTCAGTAGAATAATGTCAGTGCAACTTGACTGTGAACTGTCCTTTTTCGGTTATCATGGTACCGGTGCTGTATGTATGAAAGGTACAGTACTGTGATAACTGAAGAATGATAGTGCCATCACAATGAGATGGGTAATGCTATGAAATTACTGCTGGGCGTTATATGCTTTTGAGAGTTAAGTAGGAGATTTTGAGATAGAGTAAGGAGAGGAAGAACTTGTATGCCTTGCTGATGGATGGTAGTCCATTAGTAATATAGGAATGTGCAAACATTCATCATGGCTTAGTCATAAAAAAATCTTTTTTAAACTGGTAATAAGCTTATGAAGCCAACTTCTCCAAATAGTATTTTGGAAAAGTTAATTAAAAGTCCGCGCAGATTTTTTAAAAAGTTCTCCAGGTGTTATTCATAAATCCTTTTTAGCTTCACCTGTCTTTTGTTTTAATTAATTGAAAACTTTACTTTGGAGATATGCAATTTTGCTCACCTATTTTTTCCCACTTTTTATAACATTTGACCATAGAAAAGTGATGTATTTTACAAATAATCAGGTAGACATTTTTTATGAATGGGTACTTGCTTTTGAAATGCAGATGTTGACTACAGTTTAGAAAAAGAGAAGTATACTTATAGTTGTTGTTTTCCTTTTCTTTTAGAATTGAATTCCTGCGACATTTGAGAAGTTATTTCCAGGTTATGTTTAAAATTGAGACCAAATCGTTTGAAGACGAACGAAAGGGAGGTGAAAAAGTCGTAATGACCTGTGTTGGCATTGGGTTTTCTAATCTTAGCAAAACAGTAAGATGATACTTTGCTCATGGACTTCAATTAAAAAGTACAAAAATTAATGTTTCTGTTGATATACTTTCATGAGCACATTTTCCTCAAGAGTATGTGGATTTCGTGTGTGTGACTGACTTTCACTTATTAAAACAGTAGCCGTTGCATTTTAATCCCTTTGGAGAACAATTCCGAGATGCCATTATGGACTTGAAGCACATGTTGAAGGTTACATTTATTGAAGATACTTCTAGACATTTGCGGTTAGTTTTGGAGTTGGAAATACAACCTACATCTCTATTTTTCCTTTTATTGTAGAAAGAGCATGTTCTAAAATGTTGTTCAAAATCAGATGCACTGATAAACAAATTTGTGCCACACAGTCTTAAAATTACAGTTGAACTTTTCCAAGGAAGCTCTTTAGTATGCGATAAATTAAGCTGGAAGTTTTGTTACCAGGCTTTTTTTCAAAAAGGAAGGCTTTAAAGATAATAATAATAACCACACCTGTATTGTTCCTATTTTTCCTCATCTATATAAACTTAATAAAATTTTGTTTAAATAAATAAATAAATAAATAAATAAATAAATATAATAATAATAATAATAATAATAATAATAATAATAATAATAATAATAATAATAATAATAATAAAAGCTGGAAGGGACCTTGGAGGTCATCAAGTCCAACCCCCTGCTCGCAGGTAACCCTACACCATTTCGGACAAATGGCTGTCCAGTCTCTTCTTAAAAACTTCCAGTGTTGGAGCATTCACCGCTTCTGGAGGCAGATTGCTCCACTGGTTAATTGTTCTGTCAGGAAGTTTCTCCTTAGTTTTAAGTTGCTTCTCTCCTTGATTAGTTTCCACCCGTTGCTCCTTGTCCTGCCTTCAGGCGCCTTGGCGAATAGCTTGATTCCCTCTTCTTTGTGGCAGCCCCTGAGATATTGGAACACTGCTATCATGTCCCCCCTCGTCCTTCTCTTCGTTAAACTAGACATACCCAATTCCAGCAACCGTTCCTTATATGTTTTAGCCTCCAGTCCCCTAATCATCTTTGTTGCTCTTCTCTGTACTCTTTCTAGAGTCTCAACATCTTTTTTACATCGTGGTGATCAAAACTGGATGCAGTATTCCAAGTGTGGCCTTACCAAGGCATTGTAGAGTGGTATTAATACATCACATGATCTTGATTCTATCCCTGTTAATGCAGCCTAGCACTGTGTTGACTTTTTTGGCAGCTGCAGCACACTGCTGGCTCATATTTAGGTGATTGTCCACTAGGACTCCGAGGTCCCTCTCACAGTTACTACTATTGAGTAAGGTACCCCCTATACTATACCTGTGCATTTGGTTTTTCTTGCCTAAATATAGAACCTTACTTTTTTCACCATTGAATTTCATTTTGTTAGATAGCACCCAGTGTTCAAGTCTGTCCAGATCCTCCTGTATCCTAAGCCTGTCTTCTGGAGTGGTGGCTATTCCTGCCAGCTTGGTGTCGTCTGCAAATTTGATGAGTTATAGATGATAGGCTATAAAGCAGCTCTCCATGGAGAAGGATGAGCTCTTTTTTATAGCTCTTCTTTCTTGACCTTAGGGTGAAGTCTAAACAGAAATTTAGCCTTTTATTCTGAGTAAATGGATATTAAAACCACTCGTCCCATATCTTTTCTTGGTCAGATATAGTGACAGTTGATTCAGAAGCTTATTGATTCCATTGTATATCAACTTCGTTTTTCTGTATCTGGAAGTAATTCTGAGTCAGCAATTGGTTCGTGGAAATCATTATAGAAAGGATGACTGTTCTTCTGCTAAATATCATGCAAGCAAAATTCTTGTGTATCTGAATGATTCGAAACCTGTTTTCTACCTGGAAGATAACCTAACAACTGATTCATGCACTCTTTTTAATTGTTTATGTCTGCTCTCTTTCATTCCTTTCCATCCTCCCTACAGCCTCTCATACTGGAGATTATCATGACAAACCACGAGCATTTTCTAAAGAAAAGCCGTTTTCTTATACTCTACATAACCCTAAGTATGAATAAAAGCTCCCATTCACAACAAACCTCATTGCCCAAACGTCTCATTCTAACCCCCTTTTTAAAAAAAACATTAGAACTTTTCAGCAGAGGGAGGGATTGGGTTGTGTGTATAGGTAGTCCTCGACTTATGTCCACGATTAAGCCCAAAAATTCCATTACTAAACAAGACTGTTGTCAAGTGAGTTTTGCCCCCTTTCACAACCTTTCTTGCCACAGTTGTTAAGTGAATCACCGCAGTTGTTAAGTGAATCCGGCTTCTTCATTTTCTTTGTTTGTCAGAAGGTCGCAAAAGGTGATTACATGATAAGATAAGATAAGATAAGATAACCTTTATTGTCATTTTTATACTGTGGGCACGATGGCACATATCAAAAATGAAATTTAGTTGCCCGCTCTCAAAGTGAAATACATACATGACACACACCTAAACATACTATGAACAACATATGTATAGATCCACATCCCTACATATACGTAGCAAATAAATATTAAATATTGTCCATCTTGAATATATAACGGAAGGAGGAAGCCATCAGTTGCCAAGTGTCTGAACCCAAAGTCAAAAGCTTGGACAAAGGTCAACTTTTCAGACTGTTGGCAATGGGCCTGGGCCCTTAACACCCATCAAAAAAGTAGAACCTTTTTGCACTTAAGTGTTAAGTGCGTCATGCAGTCGTTGGGTGAATCCAGCTTCCCCCCATTAACTTTGCTTGTCAAATACGGGCTGGGAAGGTTGCAAATGGCGATTGTGTGAGCCCGGGACGCTGCAACCATCATAAATGCATGCCAGTTGTCAAGCACTTGAATTTTTATCCTGTGACTGTCAGGATGCGGCAACAGTTGTAAGTGTGAGGATTTGCTGTAAGTCAGTTTTTTTCAGTATCATTGTTATCTTTGAACGACCTGCAGCATGGCTGGCTCAGAAATTCTGGGAGTTGAAGTCCACAGGTTGTAAAGTTGCTATACAGCTAATCCTTGACTTACAACCATTTATTTAGTGACCATTCAAAGTCACAATGGCACTGAAAAAAGTGACTAATGACCATTTTTCACATGATCCTTGCAGCATCCCCATGTTCACATGATCAAAATTTGGATGCTTGGCAGCTGGCATGTATGTATGATGGCCGCAGTGCTGAGGGCTCATGTGATCACCTTTTGAGACCTTCTGAGTCATAACATGGGGCACAACTCACTTAACTGTCTTGCTTAACAATGGAAATTTTGGACTCGATTGTGGTCATAAATCAAGGACTATCTGTAGTTTCCTACCCCTCCAATGTACTAAGGGATGGGCCAATCCAAGGAGTATCTCAGATGATAAAGCTGCCCAGAGTTGCTTTGGTTAGTGAAATGGGCAACATATAAATTTAATGAGTAAATAAAATTATGTTGCAATGTAAGCAGTTCCTTCCATTCCAATGCTGAGCTGACTCAGATTCCTCAGGCAGGGTGAGAAAACTTCAAACCTTGTAATTCTTGGATTTGTTGGTTTTTGTTTAATTACTTAAGTCCACATTTTGGACGCTGGTGTCAAAGAGGCCATCTATGTCAAAAGTGAACAGCCCACTCTCAATAGAGAGGGGGAGATACGTCATCACTATCTCCAGTCTACAACACAGTTCTTTCAGCAGTTCCAAGAAGGCTCCACACCCATTTGCACTACTCAGGTGACCCTGATGACACAGATAAACCCCCAGTTGGCCTCAACCTCTAAAAAAACGCAAATGACCAGCTGTCTGCAAGGAGTATAAATCCTTCATTGCCCACCATCCAGTCAGAGCTGAAGAAGCTTCTTGGATGAGAAGCAAAACGTCTTCAAAGAAAAACAAGAAAGTCCAGTTATCTCATGAAAAAGCATCTTTGGGACAATTGTGACCTGGATGACTGAGAATCTCCATAGACATTTTTGTTTACTTCTTCCCATACATCCTGGAGCCTCTTCTGTTCCTGTGCAAGAGCCATATATTTTAGGCTACAGCATAGTATTTCATTTCTATTTAGCTCTCAATGTTGTATTGTACTTAACATTTTCTTTTAGAAATGCCATGTTGTAATATATTGCAGAAATTTATAGTAAAACAGAAAGAATGGGAGGGCACAAAAAGTCCATGACTTTATAATAAGGAAAACAGGAAAACTTCTTTCCTTGATGGATGGCTCGTGCTATACTGTAGTTAACCCCTCCCCAATGTTCATTTCTGTCCTACCTCAGCACATTTAATATGTATATTGTGCTGATATTTAACCCAATTTTTTTAAGCGTACAAAGAAAATGTATTTTAGCTGTACATCAATAGAGTTGGTACAATTTCCCTGGCACTAAAGGTACACATAGTGATTTCCTTCTGAATGCATTTGATTTAACCTGCAAGGGAAACACAACTTAATTCCCTTGCCAACAATATCCATCTGCTCAGAACATCTTATTTTTCTTCTGTTGAAGCTTACATTGAATTTTATACTACATTGAATGCAAACAGAAGACATCCGAGTATTGTACCTTTCCATTATGCTCCAAGTAAAGGAAAGCATCTGTTAATAAACAAGGGCTAGGAGAAGTACAGCTTTGAGAGACACGATGCATGAAATCTCAAGCTGATACAGATGTTTCAAAGAAGTTGAAGCATCATGGTTTTCAAAACTTACTTTCAAAAGTAAGATGTGCTGGAACATTTTGTACATTACACTTGGGGGAATATTGTGTAAACTTTTCTCATTTCAGGCCAGGAAGGAACTGCTTTCTCCTCCATGTTTCCCAATAAATTTAAGAATGATTACTCATTGTTTTTTATTAGAAAAACTCATTTTCAAAGAAATTGTGGATTTGTTCCTGAACATTTTTTAGTCAAGATTATTTTTGTTGTTGCATGGAATCACAGAAGTCTATTTAAGCCATCAAGGCATATCCAGTACTAAGTGCAAAAATCCAAATTAAAGCATCTCAGTGGATGATTGTCTATTTCTCACTTTAACTCATCGGCTGAAGCAAGTTCTCTTGGCAACTGGTTCCACTGACAAACTGCTCATGTAACGGACATTTTTTATAAAGTTTAATTAGAATGTGCCTTTCTGTAACTTAAATCCATTATTTCATGTCCTGCTGTTTCAATAATAGGAAGTTCTATGTGACATCTTTTCTGGTACTTGAACAGTATCATTCAAACCTCTCTTTTAAGGCTAAATATGACCAGCTCCTATCTCTGTTCATGGGATTCAGTTTCTAGCCCACCGATCACCCTTGCTGTCTTTTCTGTTCCACTTTCTCTAAATATTAAAATTTGGTGCCCACAATTGCATTCCATACTTGAAGTGGGAGACTAATCTTCACAGAATAAAGTGGGGTGGTTTTTTTTCCTGTGAGGTCAATATATTTCTGTTAATTTACTTGTTTTTCTAACTAATGAATGTTATGCCTTTCAATAAAATTTTACTACACAAGTTGCTACCAGGCCTCTTCTGATTTTGGGGTTCCATTGACTAGCACAGCTCTCTGTCTCCAGTGTCAAAGAAAACATATAAAGGGATTGGATGCAGCTTTCATATCTGTAATGGAATGTGTGGATGACCTTGGGCAAAGAGAGAAAGAGATGCTGCCTAGGAAACAATCAGAGAAGAGAGGCAGGAGCCCCCAATGGTTTAATGGTCAGACATAGAAACCTGCCTAATGGATAAAGCAGTTAAAAGTGATGGGGAGAAATTTGTCCTTCCAGACTTGCAAGATTCTGTTAATGTAGCCTTTAAAAAAAGGTAGAATTAGCTCATCTAGCCCTGCTTCCTGTCTGATTTACCTGGGAAGGCTGACAACATCCTTGGTATGCAATCCATCTGACTTTGAACATTTAAACACAAGTAAATAGGGGTTTCCTCATCATGTTTCTATGAATTTTCAAAGTTATCTCTTTTGGGGCAAAAACTAAGAATTAAGTAACTCTGCCTTTTTTCATCAAGCATGAGGAATATTGATAATTTTCCATTAGCACTGAACATATGTAAAGAAATCCTCGGCAAGGCCGAGCTCACACCCTGATGGTCTCAATCACTGAGCTTACATGGAGATATAAAAGATTGGGCTTAAGCACCTCTAGACTAAAAATAAAATTAACACAGCTTCTGTCTAAAACATTTACTTTTTCTTAAAGTTAATTGGAATCCTAAAGTGAAGTCCTTAAGCTTCTTTTTCCTGGAGCTACCTGAACTTTGGAGATAATTCCAGAGTTCTTTTCTATTGGGCAAATGGTACTTTCTACTTCTTCCCAGCTTAGGATAGCAAGTTCTTTCTGTTTCTTCAGCGTTCTGCTGTTTTAGAACAGGGCTTTTCAACCTTTTCACCCATTGTACCACTTTTAGAATATGGCAACATCCGAGTACCACCAGTTGCAAGATGTTAAAAACTTGACCAAAAAAAAAAAAAAAGGAAAAAAGTGATAAAGTACAGGTAGTCCTCGACTTACAACAGTTCGCTTAGTGACTGTTCGAAGTTACAGTGGCACTGAAAAAAGTGCCCCCCAAGCCACAGCCGAGCAAGACACCTGCCTGCCTGCCCGGCGGCGCTCTTCCTCCTGTCTGAGGTTTTCATTGTTGTGAGCATTTCTGTTGAGGATTGGCAGCGGAGGTGGGGTGGGGGGGTGTTTAGTTTTTATCCCCCCCCCGTCTGCTGGGTGGTTGCAGCAGGTTTTGGTCACTTCACATGACCATGGGACACTGACCGTCATAAATATGAATCAGTTGCCAAGCATCTGAATGTAAATCACGACCCTGGAGATGCTGCAACATTCCAGCTGATTGGCGCTTCTGGGCTCAGCAGAAACACCAGGATCAGCGCTGAGCTCCAGCTGGAGCCTGGCACTGATCCGGGCGCTTCCGCTGAGCCCTGACAGCCCTGCCGCTCTAGCCATCTCTCGCTGAGGCTTGTGCGGTGCTGCCACCGGTTCAGCTCATTCCCCTCCCCTGCTACTTTTCTAGGATGGTCGCGTACCACCTGTCAGGTGCCAGTGTACCACAGGTGGTACCCGTATCACTGGTTGAAAAGCCCTGTTTTAGAAGAACAAGATTTTTTTTTATTGTATTTAAATAGAAAGAGGCCTGGGGAAATCTTTGATTGGAAGGGACCTCGGAGATATTTTAGTCCATGCTTGAAGCAAGAGATCTTATCATTCTGGTTAAATGTTTGTCCATTTTTTGTTTGTTTTAATTTCCAGTGATGGAGCACCCACAACTCTGGGAGGCAAACTGTTCCATTGATCAATTATACTCATTATTAGTCATATCCCCCCTTATCCAGTATTCCTAGTCTGGGAAGTATCCTAACCGTCACCAACCTGAATTCATTCTGGGTTTCAACTTTTCATCTCTGCATTTCCAGCATACGTCATGGAAACTTGGCCCATTTCTTACTCCAATATAAGGCCTTTTTGTCTTCATCATTGCAATCGTTTGCAATTCTGCTTCTAGCAACTTTCTTTCACATTGAGCTCCTCTTGATACATGCCCATTTTTTATATAAAACATTCCTAGTCATTACAGAGTACTCAGTCTAGAAAAAGCAATGGCTTTAAAAAAAAATAAAAACAAAAGTATGGATATTCAGTTTGATTCCAAAATCCCCGTTTTTCCATGTTGTTCATTGACCATTAGTTTGACTAGGTAGGACAACCAATAAATCATGTATTTATCACTGTCATGCTCAGAATCGGACAGGATATAAACGATCTATTTACATATTTAGTTGCATATCTGATTCTTTTAGTACAGCAATTCCTCTATGCTAGCCTCAAATGACCAAATCTAATTCTCTTTAGGGAAGTTATCCTTAACTTTACACACCTAGTCCAGGCATTTTGCAACACCCGGGATCACAGGCCCATTAGTTCTTATACAGTTCCGTAGTTTTGCGAAGCTAGAAAAACGGGGCGAGGAGCCCATGACCGGATAAGCATTGCTCTGCCCATTTTAGGGCGATTTGCGATATTTGGCCTACGAAAACGGCTCCCCCTTCTTAAAAAGATTGAAGCACCAGCCTTTCTTCCGATCTCGACCAAACCCCCCCCCCCCCCCCCCCCCCCCCCCCCCCGCTTCCTCTCCTTTGGGAGCTGAAGCCACTTCAGAAACCGGGCATTTAGCTCCTCCTCCCGGGGGAGGAGCCTGCCGGGCCTCCCCGCTCCTTGGCGACAGTAGCGCGTGCACCTAAGAAGGCAGGCCCGGGGCGCGCGCGCGCGCGGCTGCGGCTTCCCGCTCGGCTTGGACCTCTGTGCGGAAGCGGTGGCTGTGGCTGTTCTTGTTTCCCCTCCTTCCGGAAGACCAGGAGCAGGAAAGGCGGACTCGACGAGCGGGCGGGCGGGCGAGCGAAAGAGAGCAGCCTGCAACCCCCGCTGAAGGCCGAGCTCGGCAGTTGCGGCAGGCGCGCTAGGAGCAGGAACAGCAGCAGCAGCAGCTCCAGCAGCTCCTCTCTTCCTCCTCCCGACGGCCAGAGCTAAGGGAAGCTTGGAGGAAGCCTCCGCCGACACCAACCCCGGGTGAGTTAACTTCCTGGACGCCCGTTTTAGTTTGGTTTTATCCGATTATCTGCGGGGGACTCGCCCGCAGTTTGCAGGAGCGGGACGGCCGCGCTCGCAGCCCGCTCCTTTCTCTAGAGATGCCAGTTTTGCAAAAGGCAAAAGTTTGGGTTGTGCTTTTTTTTTCTTCTTTCCCCTCCCTCGATCGGAGAGACTCTCCAAGGTTGAGCTCCGGAGTTTTTGGTGCTCTCCGAGGTTTTATTAAGCTAACCGGGTAATAATCGGGTTTTTGTGTGCGTGTGTGTGTGTTTTTGTGTTTTAAAGGAAAACGGGGAGGAAAAAAGGGCGGGGAAGTTGCCGGTCATTCGTGCTTGCTGTTGGCATTTATTCTAAGGGAGAGACACCAGCTTGGGGGGGTTTTTTTTGGTTTTTTTTTTTTTAATTCATCTCTCCGCCTACCCTTCAAAATCCCCCTCGCCTCTGGTAGAAGCGAAAGCGAAAGGCGGTCTCCAATGTGTCAGAATAAGCTGGAGTTAAATTTGATAGAAGCTCTGGGGTGTCCCTTTTCTTACGCCTTTTTAAAAAAAAGCCGACCATTTTTTTTTTAATTTGAGGCTGTCAACAGCCTTAGGCGAGATGAACTCGGCCGCGGTTAGAAGAGGCCTCTTACTCCTCTCTTTCATATATTTTTTTCTCTCTCTCTCTTTTTTTTTTTTAATAAAATTTTTATTGATTTTTGTAATTAAATAGCAAATACCAATATGATGCATTTACATACACAAGCAGAAAAAAGATAATCTCTCTCTCTTTTTTTTTAATCCCAAGGATGTTTCCGTTTAAATGACGCTCTGCTAAGATATAGCATGCATTTCTAAATATTTAGAACTTTGGGGCGATCTGTCTCAGACCATTAGGGAGATTCTGTTTTTTTCAAGGGTAACGTGTGTGACTTGATTCTGCCTTCTTTTCTGCTTATAAAGCTGAAATTCTAGAAATGAGTCTTCTTTTCTCAAAAGAAGACAAAAGATCCTGTGGCTTCTGAGTAGGGGAAGAAAAGAAGGGGTGGCAGCTAACGTCTTGCTCAGAATGATTGGAAGAAGTTGTGGTTTGCAGCCAATCTGGCTGTGCTCACACGACCTGACAGTGACGAAACCGCAATTTGGCTTTGCAGGTGATGAGAATCTAGCCAGAATTGACATTTTCAGCAGCACCAACTTAGAGAATTGATGCTATTTATCACTGTTTGTTTTTGCTTTATCTGATAGACTTCATCTACTCTTGTGCTTTTCATACTGTTGAATTTGCAACTCTAGGAAGGTATTAGTAGTTTGTGGGGAATGATCACAAATTATAATGTTGAGGATTTAGTAATAGTTTTTTTTTAAAGCATTATAAATCTACAGAGGAATTGTTGCTTCACAAACAGCAATGGGTGTCATGAATGCTCTGTTGTGTAACTCTCCATATTTTTAAAAAATTAAAAGTAAGATAGAAAAGTCTCTGATAAGGGAACAACCCCCTCAGGCCTGTTTATAGCTGTGGGGAGAGAAAATATCTTCTTTCCACAGATTTGCACGTATGATTTTAAGTTGGGAAGGACATAGAAGTAGTAGTTTTATCTAGCAGATGATCCAGATTCATTGTTATCAGATTGGCTCTCCACTATGTTGTAAGCCTATCAGTACAACATATATATGATATGTATTAGAGAATAAATCAGAGTGACATTGCTCTTGAAAAAATAAGGAAACCAAAAAAAAGTTTTATATCTTCTTGACTTTAACATGATTATGCAATGATCTGGGATTTAAATAAATAGTTGTGTTGTTGTTAGTTGTGAAGTCGTGTCCAACCCATCGTGACCCCATGGACAATGTTCCTCCAGGTCTTCCTGTCCTCTACCATCTTCTGGAGTCCATTTAAGCTCACTCCTACTGCTTCAGTGACTCCATCCAGCCATTCTCTGTCGTCCCCTTCTTCTATTGCCCTCAATCTTTCCCAGCATTAGGCTCTTCTCCAGTGAGTCCTTCCTTCTCATTAGGTGGCCAAAGTATTTGAGTTTCAACTTCAGGATCTGGCCTTCTAAAGAGCAGTCGGGGTTGATCTCTTCTAGGACTGACCAGTTTGAACACCTTGCAGTCCAAGGGACTCGCAGGAGTCTTTTCCAGCACCATAGTTCAAAGGCCTCAATTCTTTTGTGCTCAGACTTTCTTATGGTCCAACTTTCACAGCCATACATTGCAACTGGGAAAACCATGGCCTTGACTATACGCACTTTTGTTGGCAGGGTGATGTCTCTGCTTTTTAGTATGCTGTCTAGATTCGCCATAGCTTTCCTCCCCAGGAGCAAGCGTCTTTTAATTTCTTGGCTGCAGTCCCCATCTGAGGTGATCTTGGAGCCCAGGAAAATAAATCTGTCACTACCTCCATTTCTTCCCCATCTATTTGCCAGGAATTGAGAGGGCCGGATGCCATGATTTTGGTTTTTTTAATGTTGAGTTTCAAGCCAACTTTTGCACTCTCCTTCTTCACCCGCATCAAGAGGCTCTTCAGTTCTTCTTTACTTTCTGCCATTAGAGTGGTAACATCTGCATATCTTAGGTTGTTGTTATTTCTCCTGGCAATCTTACATCCTGGATGTTTAGAGTTTATCTAGAGAAGAATATGATTCCAGGCTATAGCTAAATTAGGTTTTTTTTATCTAGAGATGGCACTGTAATATTGAGCGATGTTGCTTTGTCTATAGGAAACAATGTAAAATATTCAGCTGAACATATTTTTTCATATCTGTATCAAACACATTTTTACGACTTTAAATATATACATATTTACATACATTTACACCATATACATATGTATGCATACAGGTACATACATATTTACATAGCCATACATAATACCTGCTAAAGATCAGCCTTAACCTAAAGATGAGGCATTTAAGCAAAGTCAATAACCTTCTCAAATAGTTCCTTGGAGAGAACCATAAGAGGGAAATCTCTAAGGATCAAAGAAGAAAGGTCATCTGAAGAAAACAAAAGAGACTTAAGTTCACAGAAACACTCAGTCCCATATACAATTATAGGTAATTCTTATTTATGACCTTCAACTTTACAGGCAATTTAGGAACATTTATAACCTTCATAGTGTTCCTCAGTCACATGATTGGTATTACAATCAGTATATATATTATGCCTGGCTTGTTAGGTTTTTTTTCTTCCTCTGTTGCAGAGTAGAGAGATTGGAGAGAAAGGGATTGCAAGAGAGTAAACTCCTCTTCTATAAATCAAAAGCAATGTATTCATGCCTGGCCTGGGAGCTGCAGATGCACTATGTAAATACTTACAGTACTTTTTTGAAATTCCTTTCTCTCCAATCTTGAGGGGACAACAAACTATTTCTGAAGGCAATATTTCCTTTCTATGACACTTCCCCCTCCCTATAGAGCAGAGAGATTGGAGAGAAAGGGATTAGAAGAGAGTAAGCTGTTTGCTCTTCTACACATTGCAATTGCACCACCAGTAGGAAAGAATCGGGCAAAGGAGAGATGGCTTACAAAAGCACTTGCTTTTTCCCCTCTCCCCCTGCATAGTGGAAAGGTTGGAGAGGAAAGGATTTCAAGAGAGTAAGCTGTTTATGTAGCGTACCTGCAGTTCCCAATACCAGGCTAAAGGCATAATCAAATAAGTGGAGATATGTGTGTGGGAGGAAATGTACATTGTAACCAGTAAAGTTTTGCTGCTACTTTAAAGTTCATTGTGTTTCTGTGTTTTCCTTATGTGCCTCAGTATTTGGTTGAAAATGATTTATATGTGTTGCTAATTGTTCCCTGGCTGTTGATCAAAATTATATTTCTCATCTGCTTTAGCTGCACCTATCTGGAAACCCCAGCTAGAAAGTGGTGTGTGAGTGTGGTGGTGTTACAAGAGCCATCTGTCACAACAGGCTGTGAATGTATGAATGGCCATAAACCGAATCTGGGCATGTGTGTAACAGGAGCTGGGAGTAAAGAAAATGAATGTGTCCAACACAATTGAAGGGCACCCAGTGGTGGACAGAGATGGATAGTAGTGAACCCATAGCAGACATAATTAGTGTAGAACAGATTTATATTCTCTGTTGGGCATAAGTGGTACCACTCTTTGATATGGCAGAAGAGGCAGAGCAAAATGTGGGCCAGTATGCTCACAGTAAAAAAAATGACATAAAGGTTATCTTATCTAAAAGGAGGTGAGTTCACATAAAATGATTTTAGAAGAGGGTGGGTATTTTCTGAAATTACTCTATTGCTGGCTACTTGTAGGTTATTGTAGGATATATACCAAAGCAGGAGAACATTAAAAGAGGTGCTAGAACTGAAATGAAACAGCGTGTTTATTTAAACTGTTCCTGTAATTACAGCACCAGGGGCTCCTCCGTCTGCCAGGATGAGATCCAGTAATAAAGAGGTTGCTTTCATTGGGCAGTTGTATAGCCCTGCAACCTCTTTTTCCCTCTCCACTCCCAGAGTTGCTTAGTTTAGGCATCAACAAAGGAAGTGTCTAAGCAACAAATGTCTGCTTTATAAGATGGACAGTGATTAATATTTATATGTATTTATATGTGATGGTATAGATATATACGTATGTAGCATGTTTGTATGTTATATATCTGTACACTTTTGAGAGCAGGCAACAGAATTTCATTTTTAATGTGTGCCAATGTGCCCACAGTAAAAAATGACAAAAAGGTTATCTTATCTTATACATAAAGACACTTTTTTTAATAAGGCAATTTTGTTTAAGGATGTAAATGCAGTCTTGTTTCAGTAAGAGGACACATAGAAAACACATCTCACTTCTCAACATGTTGCCTTAAACAGGTAGTTCTGTTCTTCTTGGAAAATATTATAATGTATTGTGCCGTTCATAGGCATTGTCCATATATGCCATTGCACATAGCAGAATAATGATCAAGGGATGAGGTAATATATGTAGTCATGGTAAACTTGTTGATTGGCTCTTTCAGATGCCAAAGTTTGGTGAATTATTGTATCATCACAGCATAGCATAGTCAATAGGAAGCATGTACATTTTCATTGTGCCAGCATGAAGGCTTTGTGCCTAATGAAGACAGTCATTAGCCACAAATACAGGAAACACTCTCTTCACCAAGACTTGTGAAGTGTTCTGCTCAGTAAGGTCTAATATTTCTCAAGTTTTCATTTGTCTTGTTCCTTCCTTTACCTAGACCAGGGGTGTCAAACTCAATTTCATTGAGGGCCGCATCAGCATTGCGGTTGCCCTCGGGGGGCTGGGTGGGTGTGGCCAGGGTGGATGCAGCCTACTGGGTGGGCGTGGCCAGCTCTACATCATTCGCGTCAAGGGTGCCTGTGGGGGCCTGGGCAGGAGTGGGACAGATCTGAGGGTCTCTGGCAGAAAGGGGTGGGACCAGGGCAGAGCCTATCAAGCCGGATATGTGAAGTAGGCGAGGGCCATTTGCTGGCCACTTCCAGGCGATGGTGCATTTCTTCATTCCTCACAAATGGTGACACCTCCTCAGCATGCACCCAGGAGGTGGGGCCGACGCAGCAGGGGCTGGTTCCTCGCTGTTTCCAGACGGCCTTGTGGAGCTAAGACTGAATGCATTTCAGCATAGATGGTCACCACAAAATTGTACATTGGCTCCCGGCCAGCTTGGGCCAGGGCCAAGGCAGCGGGGGCCGTTCCCTCACAGTTTCCAGGACGGCTTCGTGGGCCACATGAAACCACTTTGTGGGCTGCATCCAGCCCCCGGGCCTTGTGTTTGACATGTCTGACCTAGACTTTCAATATGGCTAAAACCTTTCTGCTCCCATTTTATTGCATGCTCTGGGAGGTAAAAGTAACCCTGAGGCAAAACTTGGACTGTTTATTGCATTCCTGATTAGATAAAAATGTTATACACTTCAACAGCAAAGGATTTTATTTAGTTCCTAACAATTTAGTTCCATTAAGTTCCTAATAATTCCCAAGATGAGAACTTCCAAAGCTGGGAAAAGGAAAATGTATACTTTGACACAGGATATTCAGTGCCTGGATTGCTTTCAGAGACAACTGTTAAAAAGACTTTAATTTTGATTTCAGCTAGGCCATACCTGTCTACGGAGGAACTGTCAATCACTGCCCTAGATACTGTTTCCCTTTTATTCAACAGCTACCATGATGAGGGACAAAGATAAAACCCAGCAAATATCTCCAAGGTCCAATTTAAATCTAAGTCAAAGCAGGAATTAGATTTCTGACAAAAAAAAAACATCCCTAAATAAACATTAGGGGAAGGCAGAGTAGAAGTAGGAAAACAAAGGCATGTCTTCCCTTCCAAAAGATTTCTGAGACTAGCTAGATCTCCATAAGAGTAGAAAACACCTTTTTCTAACAGTAACAGCTGTGGAAAAGGATATGTGCAAGAAACACTTGTATTGCAAGAAATTCTTGTATTGCTGGCTAATTTAGAATTTGCAGGATTAATACTGAAGCAGGAGGACATGAAAAGAGATACCAGGACTAAAATAAGCAGCGTTGTGTTTATTTAAATTGTTCCTATTAATTACTTACAGCACCAGGGGCCCTTCCTCCATCTGTCACAGTAGTGAGGATTGTATGGTCTTCATTTTTGTTGGGCAAGTTTTACAGCCCTGCAACCTTTTCTTTCCTCTGCCACCCCCAGAACTGTTTCAGCATCAGTAAAAGAAGGTCAAATATTAATGAGGATTAAGTTTCTAGCGGATATTGAGAACCTGCTATGACAAAAGAAGAGAAATAATTATCTGATTGAGGTTAAAGCTGGAAGTTTTGGAGTTATTTTTTTGCAAAAATGAATAGAAAGAGCTAGTTTCTTTGAGCAGTCCCTCTTCCAGGTATTAATTAAAAATGCAAGCGCAAGAGAGTGGTTCATAATAATCTTTTATTTTTAAATATGATAATAAACATGGAAAGTAAAAATTCATATGCCTTCCCTTACTTCCATCCCACCTACAGGTAGTCTATGCGTTACAATGGTAATTGGGACCGGAATTGTAATGGCAATTCTTATTTGAAGAACTGCTTTTCCTCAGTTATATCTACCCAACCTACCAGGAAGGCAGGGCATGTTGCAGGTCCCATCTATTTGGGAAACTCATATCTGGCGGGACCAAGAAAAAGGGCCTTCTCAGTAGTAGCTCCCTCCCTATGGAAAATACCCCCAAAGATTGGCCCCCGCTTTGTTACTTTTCAGGAAGGCTCTGAAGATGTGGTTCTGTCTGTAGGCCTGGGGACTCCAAACAGATATGGAGCCAATCAAGTACTTGATATGATTGTATTGTTGCCACCATGGGGGGGGGGGTTGGAGGTGTGTGGTTTTTTTGTTTTTTTAATGTTATCCAGAGTTACAGTGTGTCAGTTGGGTGGCCATAAAAATATTTCATAAATAAATACATTCTGGCAGTTCCGGTTGCTGTCAGTAAATGAGGACCTCGTGTGAACACAACTTCCAACTTCCTGCTGGCTTCACCATTGACTTTGCTTGTGGGAAACTGGCAGGGAAAATTTGGAATCATGATCACCATGACTGTGGGCATGTGATGATGACCAAAATTCTAAGGACTGTCGTATTTCCCTCTCATTCAGCACCATCACATTATGAATTATCACTGAATAAGTGATCATAACCTGAAAACTATCTGTATAAAGAAAGCAGCAGGATATTTTGGAGAGAATATCTATGCAGAAATTGGGTCTTGGGGATAAGAGGACCTGGCCAATGTAAGGATATATACCTGACCCCTTGTAGCCCCTGTGATGCAGATTTTGCAGTTTTTGATATTAAATATGCAGCCTTCCAAGGAAGAGGAAGTGCTGATTCAGTTTTACTGAGACAGTAAAGAAAACTTTAGACGAGCTTATTTATTTACTAAATTTATTATTTATTAAATATGCATGCTGCCCATCTCGCTATCCAGGTTTACGAACTAGAAATTGTTTTGATCAATTGAAAAACTGAAATAATGCAGCATGCTACATTAGATTAGATAACCTTTATTGTCATTTTTTTCCTGTGGGCACAGTGGCACACATTAAAAATGAAATGTAGTTGCTTCCTCTCAAAGTGTACACATACATAACACACATTTAAAACATACTATATACAACATATGTATAGACCTACACTCTTACATATAAGTAACATAAATATTATTCACTGTCCATCTTGAATACATAACGGAAGGAGGAAGCTTTAGAGTTCACAAGGTTAATACTGTATGGAACAAAGCTGTGACTGAATCTGGATGTTCTGCTTCGGATACCACGGAACCTCCTCCCAGAAGGTAACAAAGAAAACAGGTCGTGAAGAAGATGTGTAGTGTCCCAGATAATCTTACGGACCCTGCTCAAGCAACGCTTCTGTGCTATGTCCTGGATGGAAGGGAGGGAACTGCCAATGATCTTTTCAGCCATCCTTACCACTCTCTGCACTGCCGTCGTGTCTGAAGCAGTGATGCTTCTAAACCAGACTGTGATGCTGTATGACGGATGCTCTCGATCGTCCTTCTGTAGAAAGTGGGTAAGGATAGGGGAAGGAAGATATGCTTTTTTCATGTGACGCAGAAAATGCAGGCACTGCTGTGCCCACTTCACCAGTGTCTCGCTGCTGAGCGACCAAGCCAGCCTACTTGTTAACTGCACACCCAGGAATTTGATGCTGATAACCATCTCCACAGGTGAATCATTAATGTACAGAGAAGTGTGGCTGTGCCTGCCTTTTCTGAAATTGACAATAATCTCTTTGGTTTTTCCAGTATTTAAAACTAGGCTATTTTCCTTACACCAGTTCACCAAACCCTCAGCCTCCTTGCAGTAAGCACTCTCAGTGTCGTCATGCATAAGGCCCACTACTGTTGTATCATCTGCGAACTTCACAATATGGTTGGTGGCAAATCTAGCACTACAGTCATGGGTCAATATGGTGAACAACAGCGGACTTAGGACACAGCCCTGAGGAGAACCTGTGTTCAAGAAAATGGTGTTAGAAATATTTGTTCCAACTTGCACATATTGGGGCCTGTTAGTAAGAAAATCAAGAATCCAGTTGCACAAAGGATATTTGCTCTCTAGAGTTGCTACTATCAGTAACACAAGAGTTAAAAGTCTGATCTTGAATGAAATACTTTCTAAAGCATTTGGCACCATGCAAAGCTATTAAAATGGCTGAAATATCTTCTGTACAGCGTTTACATTTCAGTACCAGTTAATTGTAAATGTTACTTTATAAGGTTCTGTAGTTGAGGGGGTATTTTATTGTTGACAAAATATTTTAAAACATTAGCTCTTGGGAGGGGTGAAATGAAAAGTAATTCTGCTATGGGAAAGGATTATTTTACTCTTGTGGCATAAATATACCCACAAAGTAAGTTAAGATATTTTTTGAATTGTTAATAGATTCAATACAGATTTAAAGCTGATTATTGAGTTGTTTTTCAGATAATTTTGTTACTTTGTTTGGACTTGCCCCACGCAAGCATATTTCTAAGCTGCTTTTAGAGATTTCAGAGCTATTTTGGGGGGAATTTTTGGGGAAAGAGAATAAGAGTGTGAAGTTAATTCAATATATTATTCATTTGATTTAATCTATATGGTGCAATGGACTTTTTCTTAAAAAATATGGTTCTATGAAATACTGCTTTGTTCAATACTATCAAAGTTATGTAAAATATCCAGTATGCAGCTGAATCCATTTTTCTCTCCAGTATCCCATGTGTAATTAAGACCAATTAATTTTTCTTATCCTCTTAGTAAACTACAAGTTTCTTATCAACTCAGTAGCTGAACAGTATTTATCTTTTAAGATAATTTTTGAGATTTTGCTTTTGCTGTTATTGGATTTCCCTTAGATTTGGGTGAGAAGATATTGAACCTTTAATTTTGGAATATTGGGTCTAGACTGAATCTATAAATTTATAGAAAGCTGAGATAGAATGCAACATTCATTTTATTTTCTATAGTAAACATGAAAATAAAGAAGAGTTATTTAATAATAGAATATAGGAAAAAGTTTGCATTTAGGTAGCCTAAAGAATTAATTAATGTCATAGTTTGGACATTGGGTTTCAAGTGAGTTATTTTCATAATAGTACATGTCAGTTAGTCAGAATTATTGCCCTGGCTTCTCAATTTTAAGCTAGAATTCTGGCTTGTTATTCACAGATGTGTCTTGTTATTTCTATTGAAAGTGGCTTTGGCTAACAAATTAAAAGAGGAATTATGTTTGAATAGAGTTCTCTTCCTTCTAAGAAGCCGGAATGTCATTTTTCTAACAAGCTTTGATTTCAGGTCAGAGACAACTCTAAAAATTCTAAATATAAAATTTTTATTGGTCCATTAATATTTTTTATATCTAACTGCTTCCCCTTGGTGCTGGATGAGAGAGGTTAGTAATAGGAACAATTTTCTTTGTGAATAATAAGCCAGAATATGCAGAATCATGCCTTAGCATTGTAAATGCATCAGTTGTCTTGTGACAAACATCGGCCTTAAATTCTCAGACTGGGTCATCTGTCATTTTTTATGCTGGTGTCCATTATGCTGTTTTCTGAGCTGATGCTAGAAGTTAATATATTGTAAACATTTTGTCATAAATTGGGTGGTGGACAAACTTTATTCCAGATCTCTGAACAATTTGTAAACCATTGACAACCTTATGAGCCTCTCTAAAGAGTTTGTCATATTCTGAATAAGTGGTGTGGTTGCAATTACTACAAATAGGCAGGTTTAACAGAGTTACAATAAAATTAATGGAGAATGTCTACGTTTTCATTTCTGAATATATTTTTTTCTTAGAATTGCTGAGGGACAAGGGTATCAAAGAAGAGAATTGGTTTTATTTTAGAAAAGTGAACTGTGTTTGAAGCGTGACTGTTACAGAAATATAAAAGCACTGAGTTATTTGATGGATTTTGATAACTGTACAATTTATTATGCTCATTGCTCAGTAATCATACTTAAATGTACATTCAGAAAAAAATCAAATCAGTTAGAGAGATCCAGCTTTAATTAACTTATTTTAAATGAGGCTGTGAAATTCCTCTTATAGATTCCAAGATTCTATGTTATCCCAGACTGGTATTAAAGCGTGACTACATTGACATCTATATAGTTCTTGCTTCTTTAATCTTGTCCAGCAGCCTGAGGGTTGACAGTAACAATGGCAACTGATGAATATCTCGTTAGAAACTTTTTGTGCATCTCAAATATTTGATTTAAACATTTCTCTGTTTATGCATATAAATGATAAATGAATATAGATCTAAGCATGATCAGTTTAGTTACTTACAAAATAAATTTAAAACATTTGAAGATATACAATGGTATTAGTTCATGGCCTATTGTGAGAGATGACTCTCAAAAGAAAGTGGCATTGTATTTTTCTTTCCTCTTTTATGTCAGGAGAAGCATAAAGGTAAATTGTGCAACATGGAGTACTTAAGTGTGTTGGTGCAAGAAAAATAATGTTAAGAATGATTGAGTGCTGAATGACTACAAATTGGCTACAGAAGTGAATGACTAACATGAAAGATGCGTATTGATGCTTTAGGTACACGGAGAGAATGAGGTTTGAATTCAAAACAACCATATGAAATTAAAGGGGAAGAGGAAAACTAAAAAAGTTATTGATGGAATTGAGCTTCTCAAAAGACAAATATGCAGGGTTTAAACATTAAAAGCTGCAGCTGCCAAAAAGGCCAACACAGTGCTAGGCTGCATTAACAGAGGGATAGAATCAAGATCACGTGAAGTGTTAATACCACTTTACAATGCCTTGGTAAGGCCACATTTGGAATACTGCATCCAGTTCTGGTCACCACACTGTAAAAAAGATGTTGACACTCTAGAAAGAGTACAGAGAAGAGCAACAAAGATGATTAGGGGACTGGAGGCTAAAACATATAAGGAACGGTTGCTGGAATTGGGTATGTCTAGTTTAACGAAGAGAAGGACGAGGGGGGGCATGATAGCAGTGTTCCAATATCTCAGGGGCTGCCACGAAGAAGAGGGAGGAGTCAAGCTATTCTCCAAAGCGCCTGAAGGCAGGACAAGAAGCAACAGGTGGAAACTAATCAAGGAGAGAAGCAACCTAGAACTAAGGAGAAACTTCCTGACAGTTAGAACAATTAACCAGTGGAACAACCTGCCTCCAGAAGCGGTGAATGCTCCAACACTGGAAGTTTTCAAGAAGAGACTGGACAGCCATTTGTTCGAAATGGTATAGGGTTTCCTGCCTGAGCAGGGGGTTGGACTAGATGACCTCCAAGATCCCTTCCAACTTTACTACTACTACTACTACTACTACTACTACTACTACTACTACTACTACTACTACTATTATTATTATTATTATTATTATTATTATTATTATTATTATTATTATTATTATTATTAAGATCGTGTATGAAGGGGTATATTGACATGGCAGCAAAGACAATGCAGTGGTGGATTGGGCAGTGGTATTGATTTAACAGATTTCTGCATCCCTCAGTTGCATACCCAGAATGTTGTTCTTTAAATAAGGCAGGACCTCATACCCTCACATTTGATCACTATCCCATTAATTGGAGCACCTGACTCTTCAAATGAACTTGATAATTAGAGGTTCATATGCTTTTGCCACATACAAATATGTAGCTTTGAATCATTTTCCTTAATAATGAATTTTTACTCATTTAATTAGTTTCTCTTTATTTAGATTTAGAACTTGTGTGGAAAACAGATCATGTTTTAAGTCATATTTATTAGCAGAAACACAGAAAATTTGGAAGGATTCACAAACTTTTAAGCAGCCCTGTATATCTAACAGGAAGATTCATGTGAACTAAGCAGCTACTATATTTCTCAGATTTTTTTTCCTTGTCAACAGATTTAAAAAGTGATTTTGAGAGGTCTATGGTAGGAATGGAAACTTTGAGGGTCTTAATCCATAATTATTCTTTTTCACTTTCCTTGATATTAACTCACAATAAAAAAATTTGAACACCTTCATTATTAAATGGGTGGCAGAACATGGTATATTTATGAAAGATTTGTAAGTAAAAAATATATTACCGGTACTTTGTAGGATGAAAATTATGTCAGCAAGTGCATAGAATTTTTAAATCTGAACTTTGTTGCAGTTAAAGCCTAATATTTATTATGACACAATATTTTTCATAATAATTTATGTGCTTGCTCCCTGAAGCAAAAAAATTAATCTATATCTTTAAACTATTCAGTTCAGAGTTGAATTGTACTATTTAGCAAGAATTTGAGTTGTGAGATTACTTGTTTTGACCTAATTATTTTCAAATTTATTGGGGATTTTTCATGTAATCAATGCACACTAAAAATATTCCTTACAAATAGAACAGTCTCTTTATATAATTTTGACTACTTCTAAGCCAGGGGTGTCAAACTCGCCGTGTCACATAATGTGACGTATCGCGACTTTTTTCCCCTTGCCGGAGCTGGGGTGGGTGCGGTTTCTGTGTGACTCATCTGGCCTGCGGGCCGGCAGTTTGACACCTCTGTTCTAAGCAGTTCCAAAAATTACGCTGTATAATACAGGCGTCCCCAACCTTTTGGGCAACAGGGACCGGTTACTTGGAGAGTTTTTTCTGTGGACCGGATGGGGCTTTGCTTGTTTGTGGGCCTGGTTGCTGGCATGCTGCGGCCCGGTACCGGTCCGTGGACCGGGGGTTGGGGACCCCTGGTATAATATTTTAAACCTCTAGTCCAAGAAAACATAGGGTGATCCTAAATCAGATGTATACAATGAAAGTTGTTTTTCTTCCATTACTTATGTATGATATACAATAATGCTTTGTAGAAAACTGTACATTAGAGGAAGGTTTGTGGTGCTGTCTTGATATTTTTAGTGTATTCTAATAGATGACCAAATTAGAAATTACTGTCAGCTACAGAATTTCCTTTAAGAGTAAGTAAAACACATAGTTTGCTTTTGGAATTTCTCTTTAATATGTAACTTTGTGGCTTAAATTTTGAGGTACTATCTTAGCATTTGATGGGAGACTGCAACCTATTATTTTGAATAATAGTTTGCAGTGTGTCCCTTCTGTGTAAAATCTGAACAAACTAAGAAACTCTGTGTTTAATATTGCCTATTTTTTAACTTTGAAAGTAAGCTGAGCATCTGCAGAACTGAGTCTGGAACAGGAAGCTGGATAAAGTTTATGAATCTGAAAACTAATGACATCTCATGCCAGAACAGTGTTGAATGCTTTGCTGCCTAAACTGCTTTAAGACTTATGTAATATTTGACAAAGACTAAACTCCATCTTTAACTGTTTAGTTGTTGCCATGAAGTAATGTCTGACTTCATAACACCTCCTTGTGTAGTAACCTTCATATTTCATTAAGTATCTTCATATTTACCTTTGTGGCTGGAAAGAGTTTGGTTAGTTTCATGATTCTCGTCCTTAGCATTTTTGCAATGTTATAGGTAATATTCAGCTGTGGCAAGGGGATGTTCCTGGAAGGATCAGCAAAGAATGCCAGGAATGTATGCCAAGAATATATATTCCCTGCAAGGTCAAGTAAGGAAGGAAGGTCATCCAAGCAACCAGGCAACTATATAAAGCAGCAGCAACATAGGAAGATGCAGGAGGCAGATGATCACCTTATTGCCAATGTCAAGGCATGAATTTATACTGTGCAGGAAAAGGCAATGGTAAACCATCCCAATATTTTTACCAAGAAAATAATATGGATAAAAATATGAAATAATTGATGATCTATGCCTGATGATCTATTGATGATCTAGTGCCCCTCAGATCAGTTTGCACTCAACATGCTGCTGAGGAGAAATGAGGATCCTTTGGTGTAATTAATGGGGTTTATGATTAAAGCTTTTGGGATGTCTAGTTGTTGCTGCTGCCATACAGGAAAAGAAAAGCTGACGTTGCAAAGACAGAATTGCAGTAGGAACCTGGAACATAATCAACATAGTGAAACATGCTGATGCCTAAGATGTTAATTTTTAGTAATTTCATTTCAAACAAGTACAGATAGCACCAAAGCAGAAGAAGAGAAGGTTCATAAATTTGATTTATCAGATTCAATTTAAAATTAATAAAACATACAAGCAGTGTGTGCAAAAAATACTTGAAATTCAGCTGTGTTTTAAAAATATATGCATCTCATCCAAATGATCCTTCCCTCATGATATTTTGAATTATGTAAAGTGCTGCAGAATGTTTTGCTTTTTTCTTTTATGTAAAGTTTATAAACTAGACACGGAGTGTATTATTTATTATTATTAGATTTTTATTCAAACTATTTTTATTAAGGTGGCAAACATACATAATATTCTTGCCTTCTATTTTATATACAATGACAACTCTGTGAAGTAAGTTGGGCTGATAATTACATACCCAGTTGCAGTTTTAAATGCTGTTTCTTTTGTAATGTAGAGAAGGAATATCTTTTAAAGAGTAATAGACAAAATGAGTTCAGTGCCCTTTCTTTTTAAGTTAGAGCAACAGTCTGCAGACCTGTGTTATCTTTGCCTGTATTTACCTTTGTCTGGTTTCTAAGCTTTAGAAATCTCCTGTGACAGCAATTATTAGACATTTAAAATGTTTGCTGCTCCTCCCTGCCTTATTCCCGTGGCTATTCAAGTAGTTGCCACAGCATTGGATTGGTTTAATTTATTTAATTTGTATTAAATAATTTGAATCCCACAAACATATCCTTCCTCCTTTCTTCACAACAACCTGTGAGGTAGGTAGTCTGAGAGAGAGTGACTGGCCTAAGGTCACCCAGCTGGCTTTCATGGCTAAGGCGAGACTTGAACTCATGGTCTCCTGCTTTCTAACATAGTGCCTTAAACATTCGATCAAACTTTTTTGCCTTCTGTTTTCAAAGTTAGTTCACTGAAGTTGATGTACAATTACTTCACACATAAATGGCCATTGCCTTGTGTCTGTAATGCAGAGTACACCAACCACATTAACAGATGAATTTTATTTAGCTCATTAAAGGATTTGGTTTCTTCACAAAAGCGTCAATTATATTGCTGCAGCAACTTGCATATCTTGTAAAAAAAAAAAAAGACTAATGTATGACAGGGCTCTGACAGCAAGTGAAATCAAGAATATTGCAGCCTGGTTACTTATTAGGACCAAGTCTCAGAAAAGTTTCTTGTCACTTGTGAAACAATTCCACTAATCCCAATTATGTAAACAGACCACTAATTCCTGGTCTGTTTCCAATTTGGAGTCATGTACAGTATCTGAAAGGCTCCCTGCTTGCCTATTGACACTCATCTTCAGAGACCTATTCTGGTTCACGGTGGTGATTTGGTAGTTATACTCTTGATTTGGACTTGCTCCTATCAAGAGGCGGCTCATATGATGTTTCACATGTTTATGCCAGCTGAAATTCTTTTTTCCACACGTTTTTTATATTATTCTATCCGACTGTGCATGTAATTGTATTCATTGACTTTTATTACATTATTTTAAGATTGCTTAAGCTTTGAAAGTTCTGTGAGATTTTAGAGGAGATGGCAAATGATAGAAATATACCTACACTCACTTTACAAGTAAGTTGGATTGTAAACAAAAGAGATTCTTTTAACTATGAACTTACCTGGACAGAGGATAATTCTGCATGTATATAGAAGAATCATAATTATATCCCCCAAGAATCTCAACCTACCTTTCCCCTGCTTAGTTTCTGCTTGCAACACATAAAGTGTTACAATTTGTCTCTTTAAAATACCATGATCAGAACATAGTCTTCTGTTGAGGATTGCATTGTTGGGTTTTTTTGCATCATGTTCCAAGGCTTTTTTCAAAAACAAGTATTACTGCCCAACTAGGCATCTTCCATTCTGTAGCTGTGAATTTCATTCTTGTTTCCTAATTGAAAAACTTTGTATTTAGATTTAACTCTTATTTCCCTCTCAGTTCTTTAACTCTTATTTCCCTCTCAGTTCTTTAACCTACCAAATTATTCTGAATTTTGTTGCTGGGTTTTTTATTCCACTCAGTTTTAGTTCCTGCAAATTGGATTAGCATTTTCTCAATCTTCAGTCTTTTAACTGCATTATTTTGACTTGTATGTTTATTTTTTTAATGTTATTGACAGTATTTATATTTTTTAGAAACACTCAAAGCAGTTTTCATAGTTTTAAAAATAGTTTATTCATTGTTTAAAAATGTTTACAATCTCAGGCAGGATTTGATTCACATTTTTTATTATTGGTTCATTGCACAATCAGCCAAATGTTTAAACTGGATTTGGCATTTTTATCAACCTCTATAAAGTCCTTTGCAAGGACCTGGGACAGGCAGATATTGATGTTTGATAGTTTTAGACGAGGTATCATCACAGGAGTTAAGTTGTTTTCAGCAAAGCTGCCTTTTACAATTGACTGATGGTGATTTTTGTCAATAGTTAATGGTGTTCAAATAATGCTTCAGTTGTTTTGGGATTGTACCCAAGGCACCTATTACTATTAGTACTACCTTTTCTTTCTCTTTTTATTATTACTATTCTTAAACATTTCCTAATCTACACTAAATAGTTTCTTTCTGGATACAGTGCTTTTTAAGATCTTCCATTTCATTCACATCCAAAATCAAGGATTGATTTCATAAACTCAAAAAAGGCACAGCTGCTCCTGACTCATATCTTTAATCAGCTAACTTGGGAAAAGTTGGAGATTTGATGAAGATTCTCTTTCTTTTTTAAAATGTCAGTTTCAGTTTTATTTAACCTTTAATTATATGACTCAGGGGACTGTTTTTTAAAGTCTTACTTCGGTAAATATCTTTTTCTAAAATATTTTTTCCATTAGAGGAAGATGAAAAATTAGCATCTCATATTCAGTAAAAATTTGAAGTGATTAATGTTAGAAGAAAAACACTGAGCTCTGTATTCAGAACAAAAATGTCTCTTTAATCCCCTGAAGAAAATAATTTTTCAGGTGATTAATTTTTAAATTCTTATTTAAGTCTCATACTCCTGGCAGAGCAATTGTTAAACCAATTTCATGTTTTAGTTCTAAAATATATTACATTTACCCAGTCCTGAGGGAGGAGTTAAGTTATATTTACCGTCAAAGGCATTAGCCCTGTCTGTAAATATTGTTTGAAGGTAACTCCCAGCACCATTTCTGGACATGTGCCAACAGGGAAGATCACAATCACTACACAAGGGAATTAGGGAATGATGCTATAACTGATACCAGCCAAGTGGTTCAGAAGTATCAACGTTTCTGTATTCCCCCTTCTAGTTTCTAAGGTAGCTTATTTATTAAAGCAACTGAAGTAGTCTTACCTTATCAATAATCAAAGCCTACTTTGAAATGTATTCAGGTACATCCATTTTCTGCTGCCAAAATAGTTTGAAAATGGTCAGACCTTGGCAATTTATACAATCTGATTTTTTTTTTTTAAAAAAAAAATGTAATCACTGTTAAGCCTTAATTCTATATTTTTCAGATCTGGACCAGATAAAGAGGTATAATGGGACATTGTAAGAATGTCTCTTTTTCTTATTTTGTTTCATGATAATACATGCATAACAGATTAATAAATTAGACAGCTGGTTTTAAGACATTTGTAGCAACAGAAGAGTCTTAGTGTTTTTTGTTGTTGAAAACATTTTCTCTCCAGCATTTGGGGTAGTTCAAAATATCCATCATTAACACTTATTTATTTTATTTGCACTAACTTATATGCCGCCCTTCTCCCCACGGGACTCAGGGCGGCTCACAGCATGTTAAAAAACAACACAAAAAACATTTCCCCTATAAAAGCCAATTAAAAACCCAGATATATATAGCTGTGTCATTATTAAAATCTTTAAAAATTTTCCCTATTTAAAATTCACCCTAGGTCAGTCCCGCTTGCTGAAAAAGCCATGTCTTGAGGGCGCGGTGGAAGGTTAGGAGATCCGGGATAGTCCGGATCTCGGGGGGTAGTTCGTTCCAGAACACTGAGATATCATTTCACTTAGCATGGAATCTGGTTACATTTTATAAATAATAAAAAAGTGTGTCACCCCTGTATTTGTTGTGTGTGATTATTTGCGTTCGGTAACATAAATACAGATAGTCCTCGCTTAACTACCACATTTGAGCCCTGCAACTCCATTACTAAGCAACACACTAGTTAAGCAACACATAACTATGTCAGACATACAGTGTCAATTCCACTGCAGTCATTAAGCAAATCATTGATGATTGTTCAGTGTGATACCACATCACCACAACTTGCATCCTATTAGCTTCTCATTGATTTTGCTTGTTGGAGTCAGTTTTGAAGTTCACACATGTATCTATACTATGAATGTAGTAAATGTGTTTCAGTTGTGAAACACCTGAATAGCAATCATATGACCATTGTAAGATTGAGGACCAGTCATAAAGTTACTTTTTCAGTGCCATCATAATTCAAATGGTCACTATATGGGGTAGTTGTTAACCAGCCACTACCTGCAGAGAGCTTTAGATGTCTGTTCTCCCATGCAACTTAATCTTCTTTTAAAGATTGAAATGAGGAATAGTACCTGTTTCTTATTTCTTCTAAAAGCTGAGGTGAGTGAAGGACTTTATGGGTGTGCAGATGGACATTGCAGAAACATCGCCTACAAAGTTTTGATTACCATCAGTATCTATGAAAAACTAAAATGAAAATTCATGTCATATCATCGTAAAATGAGGACCTGAATAGTAAGCTGAGAACTAATCTGAAACCAATGGGCAGAATCAACTGTAATTTTTATTGTCCCTTTCGAAATATTAGTTGGGGGTATTATATGTATGATCACATGAAGTATTTTAGTTGTACATATGCTTATAAAATGTACTTCAACTTTCTAGAAAAAGACCCCAAATCATTAACTTCTGTTTGTTTACAAGAAGGATCAAGAACAAACACTGATGGTATTCTGACATTGTTTGCTTTTATAAAATAAAGTCCTGCAAAATTATAACCTGATGATAAAGGAGTAAATATATGAATGTTTGTTTTGGATATAAACAAGGCTAGACTATTTTGCACCACTGGCCAAAGTCTTTGTGAGATAGTACAGATAATCCTCTACTTATAACCATTTGTTACAACATTGTAACTGTTTGAAGCTACAATGACATTGAGAAAAGTGACTTACAACCAGTCCTCACATTTACAACACTATTGAAGCATCCTACAGTCACATGCTCAGAATTCACATGCTTGGCAAACAGCGTATATTTACAACATTGCAGCATTCCAGGAACATATGGTTGCCATTTGCAAACTTCCCAGCTGGCTTCTGGCAAGCCAAGTCAATCAGGAAGCCAGATTCTCTTAATGGCTGCGCCATTCACTTGACAGCTGCAGTAATTCACTTAAACGTGGCAAAAAAGGTCATAAAATCAGATGCAACTTAACCACCTTACTTAAGTGTGGTTGTAAGTCAACTACTCGTGTATCATATTTTCCTATAAAAGCCTTTTACAGCAGATAGTTACTGGGGTTTGTTTGCAACAGTAAGATTATTTTTAAAACAACAGTGCTAACAGACCCAAACTGCTTAGTGGAAGGATTAACTCATGCTAAGACAGAATCAAGTTTGCATGGCAGACAAAGTTTACCTTTGTGACTTGCACATATTTAGCAAACATAGTTTGTAAATCATGATTTGTAGATTAATATACATGCAATCAATTGTAGGTGATTAAATAAATGATGGTTAAGCAAATCATAACCCATCATAGAACTCAAAACTGGATGACCTCTCTTGTTCTAAATTATCAAATTGGTCAAGAATTATGTAAACTGTTTCAATCCAAATTAATCTGTTTCCAAAACTACTGAATCAAAAAAGGCTGCTATGCTATGAGGTAGGGAGGAGAACCTACAAAGCCTTTATACATATTAATCTTCTTATAGTATAATGCAAGTGTTTACCACCAGAAGTTTGTGTGTGCGCGCGCGCACTCGCTCATTTTTTTTTTCATTTTCCAAGTGATGTTTACTTTCAGAGCCATGGTCTGTTTTTGTGGTTTTCTGCTTTCTGTCAAGCTGTGTTTGCAGAGATAAGTGTGATCTTCATTATGCATGTTGACTTACATCTAGATTACAGGCTAGCTGTCTTTTCAGATATGTGGCAAATATATAGTCATTTGTATACAAGTTCTATGTTAAATAAACACTTGTTAAAACACCATGTTCTACATATTTATTAATTTGTTGCTTAATACTTGATGTGTTCGTTTCACATAAAGCTTGAAAGAAGTCTTAAGAGAATATATGGTGTATGGCATATGATATATTTTATATAACTTTTTATTAGCCTGGGGCACAAGAAAATGAAATCAATATTTCAGTGTTTCCAGAAATGTAATTTTATTTAAGTGGATTCAATTTGAGGTAGGGGAACTATATTAAATTTAAACTTATGTGAAGATGCCTCAGGTATAATACATTTTCTTTTTTGTCAGTTAAAAATATTGGAACAGCAACTTTTGAAGGAGCATTCATAGCTCTAGGCTGCATCTCCAAAGTTCATTTCTTGCTCTGTCCCAGGAAACCTCTGCAGTGACCTCTCTTAATTAAGCAGAACATTCATATTCAGAGCCAGAGTAACTGAATACTAGAGGTTGGCCACAGACTGTAATGCTGTTGCCTCATAATCTTTGCGAAAGTTTATCAGAATAATTTGGTTATCCATTACTAAAAATTGAATAACTGCAGTCAATGTAAAAAGGAATTAGTCATGACTCTTCAGTTAGTTTATCCCACCACAAATTTTAGTTACTTTTTGCCCAACCATTGAACCTTAACCTGTTATTTATCTACCTACTTATGATTCACTAAGCAGTTATGAAGCTAATTTTTTCCCAGCAACTGCTTTATGTTAGTGAACCTCTTTGCTTCTGTCTCTGCCAAAATGTATCTATAGACTTGGCTCTTTTATGACTCGTGGACTTCAACTCCCAGAATTCCTGAGCCAGCTGGCTCAGGAATTCTGGGAGTTGAAGTCCACGAGTCATAAAAGAGCCAAGGTTGCCTACCCCTGGTATAGACAAATAAATACCCTGGCTCTATGTTTCCAAGACATAGGCATTTATAGGTAGTCTTCGACTTACAACAGTTCATTTAGTTCAAAGTTATAATGGCAGTGAAAAAAATGACATGGCCATTTTTCACGCTTACAACCTTTGTAGCTTCCGCATGATCATGTGATCAAAATTCTGATGCCTGGCAACTGGTTAATACTTATGACTGTTGCTGTTTCCCAAGATCATGCGATCACCTTTTACAACCTTTTGACAAGCAGAATCAGTGGGGAAGCCAGATTCATTTAACAACTGTGTTACCAACTTATCAACAGCAGTGATTCACTTAAAAACTATGGCAAGAAAGGTCATAAAACGGGGCAAAAGTCACTTAACAAATGTCTCGCTTTGCAACAAAAATGTTGGGCTCAATTGTGGTCATAAGTCGAGGACTACCTGTATATGGCTTTCAGGAACATTCCAAAAGGTTAAGTATACTAACTTTGTTGTATACTAACCTTTGTTAGCAACAGAGCTTTTGTCTGGAGGTTAGAGTCATGGTTGCCTCCTGGAAGTCCATGAACATTAGTTTTTTCATTATATTCAAAGGTGAATGAATGTGAAGTTTGGCTCATGATGTACTCCCTAGAGGAACTATCATTGGTTGGAAGTATATTTCCTCTTTTATGAATGTTACATTAGGATTTGGTAATTATTGGGCATCCACTTAAATATTGGACAATCAAATAATTGGGTTCTATAACAGAAAACGGGTAATGGTGGCCCTCCAGATTATACAGGAGACAAACTTGTATGAGTCCCTCTCAACATATATAATAGTGGAAAATGGATTTAAACTTGTAATATTTGTACTTTCCATGAGAGTAGAAAAAAGCAACGCACAACTACAATTGAGCCCAAAATTTCCATTGCTAAGCAAGACAGTTTTGATCCATTTTACTAGCTTTTTTGGGAAGATTGAGCAAATCACTGCAGTTGTTAAGTGATTCATGCAATCATTAAGTGAATCTGGTTTCCCCCATTGATTTTGCTTGTCAGAAGCTGGCTGGAAAAGTTACAAATGGTTGATCACATGACTCTGGGACAGGTAAGTTTATCCTCTGTCCAGGTAAGTTCATAGTTACCAACTTATCAGATTTTCTAAAAACTGTATGCATGTTGTATATGATCTTGCCATTGCCTTCCTCCTTCTGAAGCTAAGAGACAGTGACTGGCTTGAGATCATCCAACTGGCTTCGTGTCTAAGGCAGAGCTAGAACTTAAGGTCTCCCTGTCTCTAGCCTGGGACTTTAACCACTGCATGAAACTTAAAGCCTTCTAAAACCATGCTGCTGAATTTTAGCATTTCATTTTTTTATTTCAAAAATAAGGTTAGGAATAAAAGTAGAAAGCCTCAAGGGGTCAAAATATCCCCCCCCTCTTCAATTTCCAACCTTTCCATTGTTATATACTGCAATTTCAGTGTAGTAATTTTAATGTATTTTTCAAAATTAGGTTGTGACAGAAAACAGATTGGCTCATACACAGTACTCACCATTAAAGCCCACCAAACATTTTCATTCCAGGAATACCATCAAATCATCAGATGACCTCTTGTGGATCTTCAAAGGGTCTGCAAGTAGAGTTGTGTCCCTAAATCTTAGAAACTTTCTCACCCCTTATTCTTACGCAAGAAGGATTTTCTGTTGTGGATACTTGAAAAACATCCAATTGGCGTTTTTGATGTGCATAAGTAAAATTAGGTCATTAAAAGTTTCTCTCACTTAAAATAAATTTAGGAGTAAATAAAATAATACATTTATTGTTTTATTTTAAAGTAAAAGGGCAAATTAATAGTTGGGCAGTAATTTAATTTTTTTAATCTTCTCAATCTGCAACTATTTGCAAATTTAATAACTCTGATACTATCTTTATCTCAAGCCTCATTTGATCATTTCTGAGTCCGGTTATATCAAGAGATGCAAATGTCTAAAACTTTCAAGAGCACTGCTCTATGCTATTTCTAAATTTCAGTCTGCCAGCTTTATTTTTTTTCCTGGACTGTCTTCCTGATATATTTTGCCATTGTGTCTAATCATAGCAGCTCAAATGCTAGCTTCCATCATTGAGGTCTCTTGCCATTTATGAAGTATTATTAAATACCTTCATTGAGAATAAAATTAGAAACTATGTTAATGTAATCCTGGTTTGTCTATGGTGAAAAATTGCACAGTCTGACAAAATATTATTTTTTCCTCTAGAATCTCACATGTCACAGAAATCAGTATCAATCCGCACTTGTGCAAGATTAAAGAGCCTTGCTTATTTGGGCTAAGGCCTTCTGAAGCTAAAAATATAATCCAAAATCCTATTTCAGTCAGGACTGCTATGTTTTGCATGTTGGAGGTGAGATCCAAAAGATCTCAATATCAAATGTATCCAACATACTGTAAACTCATTAACTTGACTGTGATAAAGCATATTTTTTTTAAAGAAATGCATATATTTTGCAGGAGCCTACCTATTCTTTTCGGACATTAGATTATTCAGTATACATAACTAAAGTTAATAAGAGGATCAGATAGAAACGGTTTTCATGTAACAGTTCTTATGTGAGTGGATTCATTGTCTTGCAGCTCCTTATCTGTCATATAAAAGCTTCCAGATATCCATTTTGTGAGCCTGTATTTTGCAGCAGCTACAATAGAGTTGCATTTTACAATATTGAAGGGATCTTTTGCAGCAGATATCCTGTAGCATTTTAAAAGCAGTCACATTATTATTGTATGAACTTTGGATTATGTCATCAAGTACAGGTGAAGAAGGTATTATGAGATGTTTAAGTTCCGAAAAATGAGCCTTCTGCCTGGTAAAGCTTCCAAAAAGGAACAGAATGTATTAGTACTGGGAAATGTTAAAAAGCAGAACCTTGCCCACATGTTCATATAAGGCAGTGGTTCTCAACCTGTGGGTCGGGACCCCATTTGGGGTCGATCGACCATTTCACGGGGGTCGCCAAGCAAGGCTGTCCGCCATTTTTTTTGTCCATTTTTTTTGTCCGCCATTCTTCCCCCTTTTCCGGCGGGTGCCTTATCTCCCTTGGGCTGGGCCAGCTGGTGGTCGGCCTGCTCCATCTCTGCCGCTTGCCAGCTACGCCTCGGCCGGTGCAGGGGGCGGAGCCACGCATGTGCGGCGCTCCCGGGCAGGGAAAGTCCTCGACTTACGACCGGTTTGGTAGTCCTCGACGTACGACCGGTTTAGTCCTCGACTTACGACCAGTTTAGTCCTCGACTTACGACCGGTTTAGTCCTCGACTTACAACCGGTTGGGGTCACGGCATTAAAAAGGTTGAGAACCACTGATATAAGGTAACATCAAGTGTCAGTTGAGTACATCACCATCATCACCCTTTGATATCTTGGCAGAAAAATGGCTGGTGGGGAGAACCCACACTGCTCTCTCTTGTTCCCCGTGATCTTGATGCACATAGCTGGGAAACTCAATTTTTTTTCTTTCTTCCTATTAATCTTGCTCTACGTAACTATTTTGCACTGCTAACAGCAGCAGGAAGTTACTTATTGGGATGCTGTTAAAAAGGAAGAAAACATGAGATTTCCTCCTGCTAGCAATATTTTCAAGGATGATGTGATGAAAGAAGAAAACCATTGATGACTATGATGGTAGAGAACAGTAATATTTAGCAAGGGAAGGAAAAAATGAAGCTTTTTTCCTGCAAAATTAATCTCCTCCCCCAGAAAGCTAATTAAACAGCCGCTCAATAATCAACCATGCACTGATTCTGTATTACAAGGCTGAGTGAAGATTCAGAAAGTCTGCTATTGGTTTGAAAGTTGAAATTGAATGAATGAACGGCTGGCCTTGTTATTATTCTCTTGGGGTGCCAGATTTTTTTTTCCTTTGGTTTATGCCTTTGGGAAAGTTGCTTAATATTCCTGCAGGAGATGACACAATAAGAACAGTCATTTACAAGGTCCTGGGACAGCAAAGTCCAACACTCTTCCCCTCAAGCATAATTAGACTCCTGTCTGGTCTTGATTTGATTTGATTTGATTTTGGTGCTGCAAATGGTTTCTGGTGTTGATGAAATGTTAAGTATGATTGGATTTTTGAAATTCTCAATTATCTCTTTTCTTAGTTACTATGTAGTATCAGAACATACATATTTACATTTTGCTGGATTTAGTTTTTTTGAGAAGTTGGTTCTCTACTATAGGAAGCATTATTTGCTTCAGATTACTTAGAAGGTCAATTGAGAGTCAGTGATCCTATAAAACTGTATCATCAGATATGTTAAATTCTTAAAGAGTTTCAGAAAGAGAGGATGCATTCATTTTTGGAATGCTGGACATTGCCTTGAATAAACCAAATCTATATATAAACTAAGTCTAAACGAATGCAAAATATTCTAGATATATAACTAAAATGATTACATATTTTAATTTTAATATCTTGCAGGAAGATATGCCGAACAGAATGTAAAGTTATCATGGCCTTACTTACAGTGACAGATATGGAAGGAACAGTATCATCTACTATTCATCAAAACGGTGGCATTGTTGGCAATTCTACCATTTCTCAACCATCCGAACAGCTGTTTCGAATTTACCTTTATAATTCCCCAGGAAAGACAGAAGGTGACTATCTACTGTTTCCAGCTGGAGAGTATGTTGCAGAAGAAATTTGTGTTGCCTGCTGTAAGGCTTGCGGTAAGAACATAGCTTTTTTTTTAAAAAAAATGTAGAAATATATTGTCTTCCTTTGTTAGGAATTAGTAAGAAACAACCTTGTATTTGGGGGGTTGTTTTGCAATTTCTTTGGATCAAATGAATGAGTCTGTTCAACTTTTGGAATGGATCCCTCCCCCTTTCAGTATGCAATAGTAGCTCATTGTATTGGTCTTGTTCAGACAAATTTTGTATTTATTTATTTTTCTTTCTCTACCTCTTTCTCTTCAGTTTGCACGCCTCCAAAGTCTCCCATTCCTTCCCCTTCCCTTTCTCTCCAGCAGAAAAAAATGGTTTCTAATTTATCCATATTTCAGTCGCAAAACCAAGTTCAAACGTACTACATAACTTCTTTATAGCACAGCTTCAGAAATTGTGCTTTCAGTGAACCATGGATAAGAATTGCCAGATGGTTTCAGGACCCAATGGGGGAGCTTCACACTGGAGGTGGTTGACTAATTAAAACCTAATCCCATTCCACCCGCCCCGCATGTCTGGCTCCCTCCTTTGCCATGTTGTGTTCATGGTTTTGTCTGTGTTATTTTATAATAGGTGATTTTAAAGTTTTTTAATGGTTTATGTCAGTGGTGGCGAACCTATGGCACGCATGCCAGAGGCGGCACTCAGAGCCCTCTCTCTGGGCACACTCGCCATGCCCCGGAGATGACAACCGTCCCTCTTCAACCAGCCACCCACTAACTCGCCGAGGTCCCACATGGCTGGATGCATCCCAGCACCCATGCGCTCACTGGCCTTTGTGTGCAGGGGCCGATGGTGTCGGGCAGCAGCCGCCCGGCCCCTGCCTCACCTTGCCTTGCCTCACCCCGCAGGATGAGCCACCTGCCAGAGACCCCCTGGATCTCCCCCAACCCTGCCTGGCCCCCACAGGCATCCCTCCCCACGAGCAACATTGAGGTGATCACACCCACTTTGGCCACACCCACCCAATCTGCCATGACCACCACAGCCACACCCATCCAGTGGGCCACGCCCACCTGGCACCCGGCGATAAATAAGTGGGTTTTGTGTTGCAGTTTGGGCACTCGGTCTCTAAAAGGTTCGCCATCACTGGTTTATGTTGTAAGCCACCCAGAGTCATTGGATATGAGATGGGCGGCAATAAATTTCATAAAAAGTAAATAAAATATATAAAAAAATAAGATTAATGAAAGTTTATGTACAGTGCAAAAATAAAATAGCTAGTTAGATTGATCATGCCAAAGGAGGAAAGGGGAGCTCATTTATGTATTTCTGGATTGTATTTTAGAGATACATATTACACATATTTTTATTGATTAGATTTTATAGTTTAATGGATTAAGTGAATCTTGTTAAAGGATTATATATTACTTAGTCAGAGCTTCACTGCTGTTATATGTGATGGCACAAATCCTTACCTTTATTTTATGGTACCATATGTCAAATAGATTAAAAAGTAATTTAACTCATGAAATGATACATGATCTTAACAGTTACTTCCAAAATCATTTTTGAGAACAGCGCCAGGCATCTTTGTTATCCAGTGAGTAATTTGATAGCAGTTTTTTGAACACATGAGACCCATGAATTCAGTGCTTGTCTGCAATTTGTTAAAGCAACCTTTGGAGCTGTGTATGTGTTGCTAAGATTATGCAACTCTTGTATGGAGTTTTCCATTGTAGTTTTGTCATCGTGGAGACATAATGACTACACAGATGCTGTGTGCACACTTCTGTCTTCTGAAGCACCTGTTGCAGAATTAATATGAGGCATTGATTACTTTAATTTGGCAAAGATTCCACAGTTAAAATATCCATATCAATATATACAAGAAATGACTTCATGGCTGATTTACTTGTAAGTCATATTACTGCACCATTTATTTACCACCATAACTCTGAAAATAGCAGTACAATTTGAACCATGCCTCAAATTATATGAAGCTAATAATTTTACTATTTTACCCTGGTGACAGGAATGAATTTGTATAGACAAACAAATAATATTTTGCCTGTATGGATCTTCAAAACAATTTGGGTTTGTAAAGTATGTTTTTTGCAAGACATGGTATGGCATGGCACCTGAATTAATCTCTTCCTATCTTGCATCCTATTGACTGTTTTTACACATTGCAATAAGCCATAATGTGATTTGATGGATATTGGTTTAACATGGTTATATGCTATATAATACCATGGTAGGGATTAGTTTAACATTGTTTTAATATAAATGGTGACCCTTACTATTATAGTAGGCCTTTTTCAAGCATAATGGCTGAATGTGTGATTGAATATGACATTTTTTGGCTTTGGCTCTGCCTCGTATTGGCATGTAATATCAATTTCTCTCAGGAGAACTTGACTTCATACTGGAAGAATATCCTTGTTTTTGTCTTGCAGTGTGTGTTTTTCTTGCACAAAAAGAGCAATAAGGGTATGTTGGTAGGCTTGATTTCTATGTACAAGAGCTAAAATATTAAGAAGATGGGGGTGCAGGAAGCCTAGTCCCCAATATTCTTGCACAGTGTATTTTGCATATTTTCTGAGAAGTTCTGCAAGTGGTTTCTAAAGTATGTTTAATTTCATGCATTTACAGTCCCAACTTATCCAGGTTTCTTATTGTAGATAACTTTGTGTTCACCTTCCTGATGATTAAATGGAGAGCTAGAGAACAGCATTCATATGAACACACACTACATTCTACATTTTAAATAGTAAAATATGCAGGGAGATGCCTAGAAATGCTTGCATAAAGCTAATTTTTCAAATGTTGTACTTGCAAATTTCACTTGTTTGTTTTAAAGGAGGGGCCCTGATTTAAACATTTTGGCAGCATGTAACTGACTAAACAAAAAAAAAAATTAAGATAGCATTGTTTGCATTGTAAAAACAAGATTTGCTAACTTTGGCAGTTGCTACAGAAAGCAGTAAGTGAAACTATTTGGCTATGATCTGTGTGATGGCAAGAATGCTAAAGGTCACAGACGTATCTTAATCCTCTGTCTGACTTGGTTTTCATCCCAGTTACATAATCATATTGCCAGAATGCTTTTCTGCTTTTAAATTGATACGTAGTTTCCATATTAAAATTTCTGCAGAGTCATGGAGAGGAATAGGAGAAGGGATGACAGGGCAGAGTGAAAAGAGGGATCAGTCCAGAATCCCTATGTAGCCATAAGAGAACTAAGTCCAACCCTCCTTGAGTACCATTGACCCTTATCTAAGTCTGTACAGGTGCCAGCCATTAGTTAAGATGATTCCTGTGCATAGGCTTTTAGCAATAAATCAGTTTAATTGAACCTTCATGTGTGGATCTATTCTTTTGCTCCTGACAGAGGGGCAGGTTGCATAGATACAGAATATATCCAGTGAGCGATATTCAGAAAATTAATAAAAAATCAATATTTGTAGTTTTCTTTTTTATTATTAGTAGCAAGCATTCTGTTCTTTTTCAATCAAAGGGTAAATTTCCTCAATAAGAAATAATTACCAAATAACAACATAAGAACAAGGTTTTTTTTAATCTCGCTATCTCAGCCACATTAGAACTGGTTTTCATACTATCTTCTCATAGATCAGCTTTCACAGGGTTATGATGGATTTTATTTAAAAAAGAATCAAATGAGCCATAAAAATAAACAATGACATGTGGGAAATTATTTAATATTCATGCATTCATTCATTAGTATTCATTAATACATTAAATAATTTATAAGGCCACCCAGCTCTAGGCAACATACATTAAAAACAGAAGAATAATACAATACAAATGCCCCCCCCCCAAAAGAAATCTAGAAGAAAACAACTATTAAAAGACAATCAACCATGCGGGACCAATATCCACTCTAGCCTTGGAGATACAGCCAGGTTTCAGAGCTGTTTTCACCATGGTCCAGGGGAAAGGGGCTGTGTAGCTCAAGGAGAGGATGCTGTATCAGAAGACAGATGCTTTGGCAGAGAACGGATGTTTCCTAGGTTCCATCAGGTGGATAGGACCTGGAGCATGCCATCTCTAGCCAATTATATAGCCAATGCAGAAGCCATGGAAAACAGTGGTCCTTTAGATCAGGGGTCCTCAACCCCCGGTTCGTGGACTGGTACCGGGCCGCGGCATGCCAGCAACAGGTCCGCACAAACAAGCAAAGCCCCACCCGCAGGATGCAGGCGGCACACAAAACCACACCCCCTCCGGTCCACGGAAAGAAATATTGAATATATTTTTACATAAGGATACTAAAGATACTAAGAATACTAAAACAAAACTGTTTTGCCAACTGCTGGCAGTAATATGTAGTCTGTGTTTCCCACAAGCAGCAAATCACTTATTCTCAAACAAAACAAGGTACATGCAGCTGTGTTGTGGTGTACAAAACTCTCAGAACAGACATATTTTGACTTTTGCTCAAAACACTAAGGAAACAGCTGCTTTGAAGTCAGAATATTTCAAGCTCAAAACATTTAGCACACTTTTTACCAGCACCTCAATAAAATGTGAGGACTAGTCCTCTTCTTTATTCCATCGTAAGTGAAAACTGTAAGACAAGATGGTGAACTACCCTGGAGAAATAATGAAACGCTGAAAGAGCGGAACAGTGAAAAAAATATGTAATTAGGTGCATGTTATCTGCTTCTGTACTTCTGATAGTCTTAGCATAACTTATTGCTACTTAGGCTCCTTTGCAAGGAATCAGAAGGCACATTAATAAATAAGGTTTACTTGTTATAAATGAATTATATCCATAATTTATTAAACCAGTTAGAACTAGTTTCCAAAGCAGCTTGCAGTGCAGTTAAACTATGCAAACAGATGCTTATCTCCATCATAATGTATAGCTGTGTCTGGCCCAGTCTTTTAATCCTAGGAGTAGCTGACCTCATTTTGATTCAAGGGCCTTCACATAGAACAGACGGAAGGATCTGCAGATGAATTCAAGGACCTCAGATCATTTTATTCCAAGTTATTATGTTAGCATTAGAACCTACCTTTGTAGCTGGAAGTAGAATAAAATATAGCTATCTGAATTTTCAAATTTGAGGTGGCAGATTGACGTGTCTTGATCTGTCTACAGCAGGGGTGTCAAACTCGCAACGTCACATGACGTGTCGGAACGTATTGTGACTTTTTTTTCCTTGCCGGCAATGGGGTGGGCTCAGTTTTGCCATGACACATTTGACACTGGCAGTTTGACATCCCTGGTCTACAGGATTGATATTTCAACCCTCTGTTTCTCCTTTCAAATCATGAATTTGAAAAAAACAAAAACAAAATCTTCGTTATCCAATTACATATATTAAAACTTCCTAATTCAAGGAGGACGCTGATTTTGTAATTTTCTTGCTCACTTTGAACTGTCCCATGCTGTTACAAGGATTCTCCAGCTTTCTGGAACCGTTTGGAGTGGCATGGTATCTCTGTATGTGGGGTGCACACCCACACACGCACCTATGCATGCAGGTACACACGTGTGCAAGCACATGCATGTGTTAACTATAAAATCACTGGGAATCAACTCTCATTCTGATCAGATGAGTATCTACTGGGCCAAAGAGCCTTCTCTTTACAGAGAGAGACCATTAACAGTTTCCATTTAGTTTATCCTCTCTATTTTTAGCATGTGAATATCTATCTATCTCATGAAATCAAAGCCAGTAGTTAAGGGAGGTTATACAGTGACTGCTGCTGAAGGGACATCCTGTCCTATTCTTTTCTGTATAATGTTTGTTCGTATCTCTTGTGTTCGTATAACATTATTTAAAAATTGCTGAAAAGAATTACTGAGATATAATGTTTCTGTTTAGGTATTAGCTTTTACATTTTTTTGTTGATCGTCTTTTGAGATTTAAAATCCAAAGAAAGGGTGAAACCTTGTGGGTACAGTCAGTTAAGCATCTTTTAGTAGCACGTTCTATGTGATAAAGACTTTACAGAATGTACTCATTCAACTGCCATTCATTCAGCAATTGTTCACACTAATGACTTACATTGTACTTACATTGTTCATAGCATAGGCACAGTTATGTGATTATCATTTGAAAGCTCCTTTGATGGCTTCTTGTTACCAAATCAATGAGGAAACAAGTAAGAGGTTACAAATTGTGATCATGTAACATCCTCATTTAACAATGATTTGCATAGTGATGACAACTGGAAATGCCAAAGTTTCTGTTGCTAAGTGGAACAACCAAAGGACTACATTGCTTAGCTATGGAAATTCCAGTCCCAATTACCATTGTTAAGTGAGGACTATCTGTAGTGAGATTCTTCTTTCTCTTTTGCCTTATAGGGATCCTGCCTGTGTACCACAACATGTTTGCACTAATGAACGAGGTTGACCGATGTTGGTATCCTCCAAATTATACCTTCCAAATAGATGGATCAGCTACTATCACTGTACTCTATCGAATAAGGTAATGCTAATTGTGGTTTAATTGGAAGTAAATGGGACTTTGTTTCGGGTGAGATCGCATTGTTTTGTTCCTGAAAACAAAGCTAATATTTCTGGAGAAGGTTTGAGTTAGAATCTGATGTCATTTATGTATCATCTTAAAGAACTTTTTCAGTCATTTGTAAAGAAGGAACTTTAATCACAGAATCACAGGTGTCAGTTAATGGTTTCTTCTCCAGCACTGAGATGGAGACTCCACCATTGGGTAGTAGACTGTATTCCTGCCCAATCAGATCAAGTCAGCCAAAGTTGCCACGCCCGTCCTGGATCGTGATCTCCAGTCTTTGACTTGATCTTGCCCAGGACAGACGTTGCAAGTTTGGCTCTAGGCAGGTACAGTCATTGGTGGATTTCCATTCCCAGTGTTC
>NW_015387366.1:204459-252687 GCF_001527695.2 Protobothrops mucrosquamatus | reverse complement strand
CAGTTAGTTTGGTGAGCCACAACGTCTTGCTGTCAGTCAATGGCTACGCTCGCGTCAAAGACTGGAGATCACGATCCAGGACGGGCGTGGCAACTTTGGCTGACTTGATCTGATTGGGCAGGAATACAGTCTACTACCCAATGGTGGAGTCTCCATCTCCGTGCTGAGAAAAGGCGTTCAGGTAAGACAACGCCCCTTTACTCTGAGTTTCTAATATATGGGCATAAATAAGAGTTAACAGGAGTGCCGAATTACCACCAGTTTATCAAATACTTGGGAGCTGAGGGCTTGGCAGCACAAGGAAATGACAGCCAATCACCAGCCATCAACACACCAATCAGCCAGTAGGAAGGCACCACATAAACATGGCTCACAGAATAGCCAAAAGCATGTATTTCAGTAGGAGAAAAATTCCCTGAAGATGGGCTCCAATATGAGTCCGAAAGCTCGGAAGAGTACACCTCTGGTTCTGGTGACCGACCCAAATTCGATCTCATAAATAAGAGTATATTATTTTTAGCCCTTTACTGACAATCTTGAGCAGTAGAATCACTCAGAGATTTTAGGGCAGCATGGCTGATAAAGATTCGGTAAAACCCTGTTCAAGAATGTCCGGATCAGTGCTCAGTGCAAGCCTTTTCCTTAGCTGAAGGTTATCGGAGGATCGCATTTGTTATCTTTTATGCTCCTGATGATTCTTTTTACTCAGGAGTAAAATTCCTTCTTTAAGTACCCTGCACCATAAATGCCTTATGGGCTAATAATACTTTCTGGCCCTTTACATGGCTTTAACTCACCTGGAAAATAGTACACAGGTAGTCCTTGTTTAACCTTCACTCATTCAGCAACTGTTTCAAGTTGCTATAGCGCTGAACAAGGGGTATGTAAGATGGGTCTTCATAAATGCGGCCATTGGCATGTCTCCTTGGTCATGTGATCATGATTCTTGCACTTGGTGGCCATCTTGAGATTATGTTGAACCATCTCGTAGCTATGTGATTGCCATTTGTGACCTTCACTGCCAACTTCTCACAAGCGAAGTCAATGGCGAAATTGGCAGAAGTCCACAAATGGCAATCACATGACCATGGGATGCTGCAATCATGTGGGATTTGCCTAATGACAGCAACTGAGACAGCTCAAAATGCCATAAGTTGGCATAGTTACATGACATTGCACCTTACAACTGTTTCCCATTGCAATGGAGTTGCTGGTCCCAATTACCACTGGTAAGAGAGGACTACCTGTGTCTACAGGCAGTCTTAACAACTGAGATGTCACTTCTTGTATCCTGATTAGGTCCGCAGTTGCAGAGGGCGAATTTCTTCCCCAGCTGAGACCAAAACCCCTTGTATCAAATCAAAACTTGAAATTATATGTCAGAATTAGGGCTGGGATATTTAATACTGCCTATTAAGATTTGACATTAGGTAGCAGTGGGGCTTAATGGTTATATATCTCATTGAGTGAAACAAAAACATTCTAAAGGGATAATAAAGGAAAAAGGAAAGAAATACGTAATATATCTGTAACAGTGTTTCTTAAACTTTTTTCCCTCAGGGTTCGTTTTAGTTTTTAAAAATTATGAAGAACCCCAAAGGAGATTTTGTTTTTATAGCTTATATTTACTGTAAATTTGCTATACTGCTTTTCATTATTATTTAATGGAATTTTGATATTGTATTATTTTCAACATAGACTGAGAAATAATTCTGAATTTGAGGACTCCTGAGAGGATTTTGGAGGATCCCCAGGAGTCCTAGCACCACATTTTAAGAAACTTGTCCTAGAACATTGAATTGTGGCACAACGTAATTCAAGCTATGGTAGAAGAAGTACGACATACGGACCATGAAGAGATACTGGTGCATTGTCAAAAAGGGCAGTTCTTTAGTATGTTAGGATTCATATCCTTATTCTGTAGAACTAGCCTCTGAGCAAGCAAAGGGCAAATTGAAGTCACTCTGCAGATAATTTGTATCCTTCCTTTATTATTCAGATCTGAAAACTAATTTTGAGTTAATGGAAGTAGTTGCCTCAGACTAGAAGAGTGGCTGTTGGACACTTCCACGTTGTTGTGCTGACATGATGATTGGTCTTTGATCTCACACATATATGAAATTATTTTGTTCCTTATCAGATAGCTGATGTGGTAAACAATCTACCTTTTCTTCACAGCTTCATAACGTAACCTCATAACATTGGCAGTAGTGAGGAAAGTTTATTCTTCAGTCCTACCAGAATCTAGAATTACATTGATATACATCAGAAGTTGTACCATGCCCAATAGCTTTCTCTAGAGAACTACTTTTGCCTTCTCTTCTCACAAGCCATATTCTTAGATGTTCTTATTTCTATACCAGAAATTTATTTAAACAGGAATTCAGAGCTTTTTTTTTTAATATGGGGCTTAGGAAAACATTGAAAAAATAATGACTGAAGTGATTACAGTGGCTGCTTCAAAAGTCTGATCTTCAAACTTGGCTACATTCAGCATAGTAATTTATATTATGGTTGGTCGTATAGTCAGCCAGATGTTTAGACTGGATTTTGCATATTTGTCCACCTATTGAGTCCTTATATATATTATTTTATTATTATTTAAAAAATCTTGCATAATAATTTCAATTCTTTCCAGAGAGGCTTCACTCTGAATCAGATTTTCCCCCATTAATTAACAGTCCTTGTCTTAGTGGCTTGATTGACAATTATTTGTCAGTTGACAAAGTTACTAGATAAATGCCAATTTAAGTGAAAATAATTATCTTATTTCAAATTGAAAACTTATTTGACATGCATTAAATTACTGCTTGGTTTAGTGAAAAACAAAATGCTAAAATTGTTGTGTGAATGTTCTTCCCATGAATTTTGAGTAGCAGCCAAATTTATGAAGTTTATTTTCAAAAAATTTAAAGGTAACAATTAAAAAAATAAAACTAATTTTGATTGACAGAATAACATACTCAAAACCCTAATTTTATCTCATTTAGTTTTTAATAACTTTATTCTCTGAAAAAGTAAAAACTTTAATATGTGACATACTGTTTCTATACAGATTTTATTTCCCGCACTGGTATTGTAGCAGCAATGTACGAGCATACCGGTATGGTGTTTCTCGAAGTGCAGAGAGTCCCGTCCTTGACGATATTGTCATGTCTTACCTATTTGCTCAGGTAAAAATTGTTAACTCATTATATAGATCTGTAGATTGATTATGTTTATGTTGCTTATCTAAAAATACTTGAAAGGTTATACTCTTCAGTATAACAAGATTGGGAATAGCATCAAAATACTGCTGAATTGTGTGGTTTGGACTGATTTTTATGGAAGATTTTTCAAGTTATAGTAAAAATAACCCACGTGAAACACTCATCCTGAATTCTCGGTCTTGTTTTTGATTCAGTGGCGAGAAGATTTTGTCCACGGGTGGGTAACAATGGCTGTGACTCATGAAACGCAGGAAGAATGTCTTGGAATGGCTGTCCTTGATATGATGAGAATGGCCAAAGAGAAGGACCAAACTCCATTAGCCATTTACAATTCTGTAAGGTAATTATTTTTTGAAATAGCACATCAGTCACATATACAGCATAAGTAAAAATACATTCTCAATCTCATATATTCTATCCAGATAGATCACTGCAATTCATATCTAAGTATTGCTATTAGGTGGCAAAGATAATTGCCTCTGCTAGAAATGAGAGTAAAGTTAAAGGAGTGATGACAAAGAGTTGTATCAAGGGCAACTCATTTCTCCTCTTTTCTGTCATGATTTCTTTAACCAAAAAATGAATAGATTAGATATTATTAGATTTAGAACAATAACTGTTTCTGAACCTATTAACTGTTTTTCAAAACCGGTAGTTGAGGTTTTCAGATCTGTTGGCAGAAGCCCCAAACTCTAATTGTGCAAGCAGAAAAGTCAATTCTTTATTCCTTTTACACACAAACACACACGTCCCAGTACTGCATAGTCATCTGTTTTAGAGGGTCCACAGACAAAAATGCAGAAGGAAGGATGGAAGGGGGGGGAGGAAAGTTCTATTCACTGTTGTACTTTCCCCAAAAACTTTCAGTATAGTATGTACAACTCTGAAAGATATGTCTGACCTACGGTATGTCAGCAATTTCCTCTCCACAGTTCTAAAATGTACATATTGTCCATTATACTACATTGGATTGCAGAAAACAGATATTGACAGATTTAAAGGAGCTAGCAGTGTGCTTCATTTTATTGGAGGGTAATAATGCAGCCAAATGCAAGAGACTTGAATTGGTTTTTTTTATCTATATTTCAATACAGTATAATATTTATTTTTCCCCTTAAGTTCTTAGTTCTGTTGGCTGTAGATAGAATATTTGGTGATACAAATGCTCAATTGTAAACCCCTTGATTTTTTTTACTGTAGAAAAATAACTGTCTTTGAATTGCTCTTAGTGATGTTTGATTACTTATTTGGTAGTTCTTGTATTCACAGCTACAAAATGTTTTTGCCAAAATGCATCAGAAAAAAAATCCAAGATTATCATATTTTGACACGAAAAAGAATAAGGTACAGGTTCCGGAAATTTATTCAGCAATTCAGCCAGTGCAAAGCAACTGCCAGAAATCTGAAACTGAAGTATCTCATTAATTTGGAAACCCTCCAGTCTGCCTTTTACTCAGAAGTGTTTAACGTGAAGGATCCTGGAAGAGAACCTTCAGATGCAGAATCTTTTGCAACCATTATTATAAGTGGAAATGGTGGGATACAGTGTTCCAGAGGAAAACAAAATGTCAGTGATATGCTTGCAGATGAGGTAATATTTGATCAAGTTCTTTCATGCTTACTTCAGTAGAAACCTATTAAGATGTCACTGGATGACAGAATGATTTTGCTTTGTCATGAGAATGCATAGTAACTAATTAGAAACAACACTGTACAGTGATTAAAAATTACACAGTAGATAAGTAGATAGTTTCTCAGAAGATAATTAATGGGCAGAATGAAAGATTGAAAGCTTTGTAAATCTAAGTTGGCACCTACGTCTTTTCCGCAATCTCCATGATGCAGGGGGTTGGTTAATCTTGTGGAATTCCAGCTATATGTTGCTTCTTAATATTCATATATGCCTACGGACACTAATGCAGAGGTCCCCAACCTTTTGGGCACCAGGGACCAGTTATGTGGAGAGAGATTTTTCCACGGACCAGAGGGGGCATGGTTTTGTGTGCTGACTGAATCATGTAGATGGGGCTTTCCTTGTTTGTGCGGACCGGTTGCTGGCATACCGTGGCCCAGTACTGGTCCACGGACTGGGGGTTGGGGACCCCTGCACTAATACACATGTAATTCTTCTTAATTTGTGCTTAAAGCCAGCAAGATTGTAAACTTGGACTACTTAAAATTACCAGTATTATTACTGCAGAGAAAACTGATTTAGCAATAGAAATTATTGTAAGACAGAAAACGGCATTTTCAACTTCTCACTGTGATATTGATATATACATTTTCCTTTAATGTTCTGTCTCTTAACGGTAATATTACAACTTTGTATTTCATGAGGTTTTCCTTAGAACTATAGAAGAGAAATGTTTGGAAATTGTTTCACCACAATTTGCAGTTGATGCTTGAGGGTGGAGTAATCTTTCAACAGTTTATTCAGATGGATTCCTTCTACTTGTTAACCTTTGGAAGGTTTTTTTATTCATTTAATTGTTTTGATCATATGGCTATGTTCCAATCCCTATTTCTGCTGCAGATGTTGTAAGGGGGCAGGAGGTGTCCTCCTGTCCTAAAGACCTCACTTATTGCGACATATGATCACATATATTTATTAGCAGTGGGCCCCCTAAAGCATTTGGCAGTTCAGATCTATAAACATTAAATTAGAATTTCATTCTGTGAATTGATTTAAATCTTGATCTAAATATTTAAAATGATTATCTTCCAAAGCGTCATTGTTTTTTGCTCTTGTTTTTTGCAGGACATACAAATTTACTGTGATTTTCCTGATATTATAGATGTCAGTATTAAGCAAGCAAATCAAGAAAGTTCTGGAGAAAGTAGAATTGTAACCATTCACAAGCAGGACAGCAAGAATCTGGTACTGTAGCTAACTATGGTGACTTTGTGTTATGTGTATTAATTGGTCAAATAAATTGGATAATGTGCTTTGCATTTTAGCATTACTTTGGTATCTAATACAGCCACAGTTGGCAATCATAGAAATAGTAATTTCTACAGTGTGCAATACAATCATTTTCCAGTTAAAAAAGGAAAGTTTTGAGGATGACATCATAACCCTTACTTATTCTCTTGCAAAATTAATGTGGGTGATTATTCTATTTTTGTTAAATATTACAGTCAGCATTGTACAGTGTTTCAGTTTCCAATCTGAGAAGCGTTTTAGAATATGTGGATGGGAGGCACAAACATAACAATCGCCCACCTGTTTGCTGTACTTTTAATTGACCACATGGCTTTCCGATTCCCAAACACAGTTATGGGTAAAGATGCAGCTATTTTAAAGAGTTGCAAAGAGATACCACATTTGTAATCCTAGATACTCCGAATCTTCTTTTTGGAAATGAATTTGAAGTAGAGATTACTATTCTTGAGGGTAGAAAACAGAGAAGCACATAACCCCAAATGCATGTCTTATTTCAGAGTGGAAATATTGGAGAGATTTACTTATTGGTATTTGTATCTAAACAGGCTTGAATAACATTGACTTGTTAGCTATCCATGTTTGTTTCTTCTCCTCACCTGAGAGCATCCTTACACAAATTTTAAAAATGACAGTGTGGCAAATTTTCACTCACCCTCAGTTGGATAACTCTGTTGAGAAATTGAATGTTTTCTAAGCCTGTGTAAAATTGTTTGTTAATACCCTTGTATTGAATTATGGTTTGTTCTGAAAGTTGATGGTTTTGACATAATCAACATGTACCCTAGATCAGGGGTCCCCAATCCCCGGTCTGTGGACCGGTACCGGGTCGCTGCATGTCAGCAATTGGTCCGCACAAACAAGCAAAACCCCATTCATGGGATGCAGCATACAAAACCACGCACTCTCCGGTCCACGGAAAAACCTTTCTCCATGGAACCGGTCCCCGATGCCCTAAAGGTTGAGGACCTCTTCTCTAGATATTAATTACATGTACAGAACACATATTTTTGTCTACAGATATCTATGAGAAATGACTCCTATATTAAGACTTCTTCTATATGTATGAGATCTAATACACACTGATGTGGACCTTTTAAAATGCTGAACTGCCTGGGCCTAAATCAGGGCCCATAAACATTTTCCACACTGATTATAGCATGTGTCCTTTGACTGATAGATCAAGCACTATATTTCAAGAAAGAGGAAGGGGCTAAATCAAAATAAAACTTGATTCAAGCGTATTTAAACCAAGTATAGTTAATACGAATAGTTCCTTGCTATTGAATGATGTCTTATTAGAATCATAAAGTTGGAAGGGACATCTAATTCAGCCTCATGCTTGGTGAAAGAAGCATGCAGTTCCTGTGATCTGGTGATTTAAAGTCATTCAAAGTAAACAAAAAAAAAAATCATGTTTGCAGAGTTTGTATCCTAACAGATGTCAGGACAATTGAATTTCCCCATCATTACTACTTTGTGGCTCTTTGAAAGATATACCTTTCAGTTTGCTTTTGAAAAACATAATCTTTATTTTCTGCTTGGTTGGCTGGACTGTAATAGATGCCAACAATATTTATTTAAATTAAAAAACTAAAATTTCAATTAATTTTATAGCAGATCAAAGGCCATGTTCAGTAATTTTAGATCTGTGTGTGACGCAAAGATATTCAGTTTGTTTATTCATTGGGTTGAACTCTGTGACCCATTTAAAATCTCTACCTCTTAAGAAAGGCACATACTCCAAAAAGATCAGAAGACCTCAAGAGAAGTTCAAGCAACCGGTAACAAACAGGCCAGTGCATCTGATATTCTTCATTGAACCTCAGGTTGTGAAACTCACTACAGTACAATATAATACAATTAGCTCATAACAGATGAGACTTGGCTGATTTCAAAGAATTCTTGCCACTCTGTTTCACAGTTTCTTTACATATTTCCATTGTGATGGGCATTGATTGGCTACAAACACATAATCCAGATGCTCACTGGGAGCAACTAACATTTTTTTTCCAATTCAGAAATGTCAACAGCACCAATTGTAAGCTTTCCACTTTAATGCTTCTTGCTCTCCTACTTGAATCATGTTCCTTGCCCCCCCCCCAAAAGCGCATACAGCTGATGTTTTCAGTGAGGAGGAAATAACTTCATTGCTTCCTCATAGTGCAGGGGTGTCAAACTGCCGGCCCGCGGGCTGGATGTGTCACACCAAAACTGCGCCCAGCCCTTTGCCAGCAATGGGAAAAAAGTCACAATACAGTACATCGCAACACATCACGTGACGTTGCGAGTTTGACACCCATGTCATAGTGTCAGAAGTAAAGTCTTCATCCTGGTTCATCCAAGCCGGGAATAAATAAGCAACATGGCGACTGCTTTGGGAAGATGGTTACAGTTTATTGAAGAAGCAGAAAGATGGTTCTTCAGGAAAGAGCAGAGGAGAGAAGGGCTGAGCACATGGGCAAGGGGTTTTTTATACCCTCTCTAGCCTTTTATTTTGAAGTTTCCTGTTCCTGTGGCATGAACTTTGAGGCTATTTCCTGTGTCAGGTATTCTGACCTGACCCTAGGTGTGCCTCTCTGGTATACTTGATGGTAATGGGTTAGTCCTATTATGTCCTAAAAGTCATATCCTGCTTCCCTGGGGCTGGGCTAATGACTTAGAGTTTGGGTGAGGTATGCAGATTTTCTCTTTGTCTTCTTGAGTTCTCTGGCTCCAACTTTCTGATGGTTTTACATCTGCATTTGTATAGGGCTGGCTCCTGTTGGGGCAAAGAGATTTGAGGCCAGGATTGGTTTCTGGTTTTAAAAAAATGCTTTTGAGGAAAAATATATTTTTCTGCCCTTTTAATATTTCCTTTCTGGGCTAACTTCCCTCAATAGCGTGTATGACTTTAACATTAACTTGAAACCTGTAGTGGAATCAATGACTGAAAGGAAGGCGGCTCCTCTGGGGAGAGTTAAGAGATATTCCAGTCTGGACTTCATAGATGGGAGGAAGCATATCTGGCTTTCCCACGGAAAACAGTCTGGCAAGATTCTTATGTACAGTGGAGTCAACAATAAAAGAACCTCTTGACTCGAATCCTGGAGCCACTTTGATTGTTTGCACCTGGCAAAGCCAGAAGTTCAAATCCCAGCTAAGAGGCAATATACTATGATTACTCAAAAGTTAGCTACATTGAAGGAGTTATTGGTTAATAATCTGAAGGAGGGCTTCATTCACTCTTTTAAATGAGAGATGCTTGGTGCTCTCTGAACTTGGTTGTTTTCTTGCAGACATTTAATTACCCAAACTAGATAACATTATCAGTGCTAATAAGAAGTGGGGTTTGCTCTCAATATATATTCTAATGGCTTGCCCTATCAGTGTTGGTGGGGGTAGTCTTAGAGCAACATCATGTGAGGTGTCGCAACATATCGTGACTTTTTTTCCATTGCCAGCAATGGGGTGGATGCGGTTTCGGCATGATGGCATCCTGCCCACAGGCTGGCAGTTTGACACCCCTGTCTTAGAGGTTCTTTGGGCTGTTTATTGCTAGCTTATTTGGCAGTTCTTTGATTGGAGTTTTGTTTACTTGATAGTCTGATGTTAATCTTCGAGTTAATCTATGCTCATCTGGGTGCTGATTGCTGGAGGGAAGGTGTTTTGGTCTTTTTTTCCCCCTTTTGGTTTTTTGATTGCCTCTTTGTATAATATGTAGATATTGTTTATGCCTATGTGTCTACTGATGGCTAATTTGTCCGAGTGGAAGTCTTCTAGAAATTTCATAGCATTTTTGGACTTGGCTTGGTCTAGGATGGTCACAGTTTCCCAGTTGAAACTATGGCTAAGTCTGTCCATACGTTGTGAAATTAAAGAGTTTTCAACATGTCTTCTGACTTCTAGTTGGTTTCGTTGATGCGTTCTACCAGTCTTCTTCCTGTTTGTTTTACATAGTGGCTAGATAACGCCTTTTCTTAGCTGTTCAAACATGCAGATGACTGTTCCTTTTGTATTGCAGACAGATGTTTCATTAGTGTGACATTAGGTACTGTTCTCCTTCAAGCTGTGAAAGAAGGGGGAAATTCTTCTGCTATTATATGTTCTCTCTCTGAGAGGTTGTTCCTCCCAGCTGAAAGAAATTATCATATTTCCAATAAAGATTTGCCTGTGATGAAAGTGGCTTTCCAGCAATAGAAATATTTCTCAGAGGGGACAAATTATCCAATACAGGCAAACACAGAGCATAGGAATTTACAACATTAGCAAATGGCACAATCTCTCAACAGCAGCCAGTAGCACTGAAACAGCCACAACTTTCCCAAATTTCATTCCCTTGGGAATAATGTGTCCTGGAATTTGGATGCATTTTGTAAGTTAACCCTTCATCCCTTGGTTCAAAAATTGTTGCCCTGTGATTCACTGTTTCACCCAGTTAAAACAAGTGTTTTAGTAGTACAGATCAGGGGTCCCCAACCCCAAGCCTGCAGCCCACTATTGGGCCATGGCCTCTTCAGAACCAGACCGCACAAGTGGTTGGGCGAGTGGCATGCTGGTTCCCCTCTCCTCCCCTCTGCCAGGCCGTCAAGCCATAAAATTTGGGGACCGCTGGTACAGATGTATCAATATGTTGAGCTAAAGTTTTGCTCTGGATAATTCTTTACTTAGCTTAAATTGGCAGGAGACAGAAGCTTGCATGCCAGATAATTTAACCCTTTCTATTTACACATATATACACACACAAACATACTGTTGAATTTCTACAAAAGATAAAATACAAGAAATACAGAAAAAAAATAAAAGGAAAATAGTTTATAAATGCCTACCTAACACAGAGTATTAACTATTTGGAAGTAAAGTATGCTGCTCTGTCTTCAAGAATGGGCAGCATTTGAATAAAGTAAACAAATAAATTAAATAGCATTATTCAAAAACATAATGTTAAGATAGAAAACTCATGCTTATTCATCTCAGCCCATAGCATTGTATGCTTTTTTTGTAATTTGTGTTTTATTACTTTACATTCTATACCACATTTTTTCCTTGTCTTTTACAGGAAGCTGAATTTCATTCATTAAAAGATGCGCTTTCTTTTGTATCATTAATTGATGGATATTATAGATTAACAGCGGATGCTCATCATTACCTTTGTAAAGAAGTGGCACCTCCTTCAGTTCTTGAAAATATCCAGAGCAATTGCCATGGGCCAATTTCGTAAGTAGTACTTTACTCTGACATTTATTTTGGGAGTGGATAATCTTTTGAACTAGAGCAGTGATGGCAAACCTTTTAGAGACCGAGTCCCCAAAAACTGGCCCCGGCCCCGCTCCATCCCTTGCCCTGCCCGCAGGGCCACTCACCGCCTCCAGGGCCCGCCGCAGATCACCCAGGCAGCCCAGCAGTGCCATGGCAGCCACGCCCTCTGCCCATGCCCCGCAGCATCAACTGTGCATGATGGGGCGTGAGGGCAGAATCTTGTCTACACTGCCTGGCTGCCATGTCCTTGGCTGCACTGTTCCGCGTGGGCCACACTCGAGGGCGACTCTCCTCCAGGGGGGCTGCTGGTGAGGGGGTGGTCGCGGGGGAGGCAAGGCTGGGGCAACAGCACGGGTGCCCACAGAGAGGGCTCCAAGTGCCGCCTCTGGCACCCGTGCCATAGGTTCGCCACCCCTGAACTAGAGGCACATCAGATGCTAGGTTAGGCATTTGGGAACACAGGAATCATTGGTACATTAGCCCTGCTCATTTGTACACACAACTTGCCTCCAGGGCTATAGATGCAACATGGACCATATTGAGGAAGAAGCTTCTTTCTGCCTGAGGAAGCAGATTAAAATAGCTTTGTTCTTGCTTTTGTTATTACTTCTAGCAATAAGAGGAAGTTAAAAAGCAAAGTTATACCTCATTATGTTTTTATCTATGCACACACACCAGTTATTTGAATGATTGTTTGAAAATATGGAAAATTGCTAACAAAAGAAATTACTCTTGGTACAGACTACTTCTTCCCCTTCCTTTCATAAAGATGAGGAAAAAATATTTCTGAGTAGAAATCAGTGGTGGGATTCAAATATGTGAACAACCGGTTCTCTGTGTGGATGCCCCTTCCGGAAGTCCATTCTGGGCCTGGGCAACAAAAAATTAACTACCGGTTCTGCCGAAGTGGTGCGAACCGGCTGAATCCCACCACTGGTAGAAATGTATGTGATTCCATATAATATGTCCCGGTTCTGAGCAATTCAATATATTAACATGTTTCAGTTAAGGTACTGGTGAATTAGAAAATCAAGTGAAAGTTGCATAGTAAAAAGTTCACTGTAACAATGTCCCTCAGAGAAAGTCAGATATTGGTGTCCCATCTTTAGGAAATCACATTATCTAGAATGACATAATTTCTTTTTTGGCTTAACTGGAGCACAAATAATTCTCTGAATTGTGTCCTTTATTTATAGTCTGCCAAACTTCTTCAAACCTCTTCTGATGTCCCGTTTTATTTTAAAATATATTTAATTATTTTAATCTCTGTTGCATCCATCCTATTTTGTCCTATTCAATTAAAGATAGTCCTCAAAGTACAACCATTCATTCAGCAACGGTTCAAGGTTATGGCATGGTCCCCAAAGCAATTGCGATTGAAGCACCCCCACAATAACGTGATCAGAATTTGGGCACTTGGCAGCCTGACCGCACTTAAAACCGCAGGGATGCTTAATTCCTTCCAACTGCCTCCCATCTCTGCCCTTTTGACCAGCCTGTTGGCCTTGCCACCCTGCCCTTGCTGGCCCTGCCACCCTTGTCAGGCTGCATTCGCTGGCCTTGCCAATTGTGCCGTCCATAGCTAACCTTCACCACCTTCTTCCTGCAGCTGCTGCTGAGACATGCCTGGTCTGGCCTTTTGTATGGCAGCTGCTGGCTATGCTAAACCATGTTCCCAAGGCTGCACCTGCCCTTTATCCAAATCATTTGTAACCTTCTTGAAATGTTTTTGAGCTTCACATGGGTCCCACAGGGCCATGGGAGTGCAGCTGGATTGCTGTTGTTAAGCAATGAGTTAATGTGACATTACACTTTATAACCACGTTGCTTAGTGCTGGATATTCAGGTCCCAATTGCCATGGTAACTTGAGGACTAGTTGTAAATTTTATTTGGTAGCATTCTGCTGATGAGAGAACAGGTCAAGGAAATGGGAACTGGTTTTAGCAGTTTTTTATTTACTGAAAATAATGTGGAAAGAGTAGTCTTAGATCAAGAGAGAAGAGGAATTGCCATTTCACTGACAGATTCTTTTTGTGAAAAATCTGCTGTATCCCAATATATTCTGTAATTCAGAAATGTCAGCTCTTTTTAATACTTGTTTTTCCTCCTATTTTTTTTTAAATAGCATGGACTTTGCAATCAGTAAACTGAAAAAAGCTGGCAATCAAACTGGCTATTATGTTCTTCGTTGCAGTCCAAAAGAGTTTAATAAATACTTTCTTACCTTTGCTGTGCAGGTTAGTATTAAGGATCCAGATTTCCAACTGCTTTGACTACGGTTAAGAGGAGATTTCAGTTCCTTTTATTTTGGATATATATTTTTTTATCTATTGTTTTTCTTGACTCTTAAGAAAAAAATATCACCTTTTGTTTTCAGAATAACATGATTAGCATGTATTTATGAAAATTGGCCACAAATTGGATCAATATTTTATTAATTTTCCCATTTACACTCTCTGTTAATTCAAGTGCCAAATAATATTTAAATTTTCAGAGTTTGGTTGTGGTTTATATCCATTTGTGTGAATTTGCCAATAGAACAGTAGTTTAAAAGAGATACAGGAAGTCTCAGGAACTTCTCAGAGGAACTTCTGAAATGGTTTACAAAGATTATCAGTTCTTCCTTCAAAAGCCGAATATTTGTTACTCAAGAATAACTTATCAAGAAGTGATAGGTTTCTTCATTTGCTAAAAAAAGTATATTCATAAGTACTGCAATTTAGAAGTTATGATAAATTTTGAAGAACGTGCTGCTGATGTTCTCATATATTTAGCCTCATAAGTTGCCAATTTTTGTGTCTATTGCTATTGTGATATTTTTAAGCAGAGTACAAAGCAATTAAGATGATCCAAGTTCAGAGCTTGCTTTATAAAAAAAATCAAAATGTTTGCTATACAAGTTTATTTTTATATGCTAAAGGAACTCTTAGTAGTACAGTTCAGTTCCTTTGCATTAAACAAAGCTGAAGTGTTGACCTGTGTCAGTCCTTTGTTCCAAAAAGCTTTGTTGTAGAATTAAAACAAAACTAGGCTACATTAGATGGCATTTATAGAGCAGATAAAATCGACCAGATTTTACACTTTTGCATCTTTAAGTATTAATGCCATGATAGCTGTATATTCAGAGTAAAATTAAAACATAATTTTGTTCCTCCATCAACTTATTTCATTGTTTGTAATGGATTTATGTGATGAGCGAAAGTTAGAAAGCTACAAGAAACCAGTAATGAACTAGAATGAACCATGTCCTACCCAGCCATTCCTTTGTCATAAAAACTGTTCTTTTCTGTTCTTCTGGTTATTTTTTTACTTCACTTCCCCACCCAATATGGCTACAGGACATATTCCTAGTCATGATTGCCAAATTAGAATTATGCATGACATTTGATTAAATTNTGATTAAATTTACACAATTACAAATAAAGGTTTGTTGAATTAAAGCATTTTTAAATTGTCCTTAAATTTTGCAGCAAGACAGCATAATTGATTATAAACACTGCTTGATAACAAAAAATGAAAATGGAGAATATAATCTCACTGGAACTAGAAAAAGTTTTACCAACCTTGTGGATCTGTTGAATTGTTACCGTACAGAAACTGTCCGATCGGATAATATGATTTTCCAGTTTATCAGATGCTGCCCTCCAAAGCCAAAAGGTAAGCAATTCGAATTTTATTTGTTGAGGATGATATTATTGTGTGGCCTAACTGAACTAGAGAAATAACTGTCATTTGAGAAAAATACAAAGGCCTACGTTAAACAATAAAAGAGCAGTTCTAACAACGTGGTTCTCATATAGGCATATGTATACACACATTCATAGGCACATTCTTCAGATTAGGCAGACAGACAGACAGACAGACGGACATTAGGATTAACAGATAAGACTAGATAGATGAGATGAGATAAGATTAGGATAGATAAGAGGAAGGAGGGGCAAGGAGCAGTTGCTGTCTTTCTCCTTCACTGCAGAGAATATTTTGGCGTGCAGAAGGATGCTTTCTTATCCTCAGGTTTAGTTTGACGTTCTAATGAATAAAGTATCTTTTCCATTTTTGTTGTTAGTCCAAGTCTTGTAGGTTTTTTCCTGTTTGTATTAAGTTATAATTCTCTTCATTTGTAGCTTCACTGATTAAGTCATTTTCTTCTCATTTATATTCTGTTATCTGATTTGTTTGTTCATTCTTTACCATCATTTTCTGAGTGTTTTTTGATTGTGAGTTTAGATTATAAATGTACTCATTTATGTCATCAAAGTTGTGTTTATTATTATTATTATTATTATTTATTGAATTTATATACCGCCCTACTCCCTTACGGGACTCAGGGCGGTGAACAGGTGATAATAAAAACCACGATAAATATACGCAAGTTTCTGTTCTAAAATCAAATTAAATAACAGGCCTGCTCTAAAAATACCCCATACAAAACCCCCACTAAAACATAATCAAACTACGCCAGGCCGGCCGCACGGAATAGATGGGCCTTCAGGGCTTGGTGTTTGATCTCGTGGTTTAAAGCTATTGTCATTTGCATCTGTCATAGCATTACATACATTTCCTCCTGCAAAGTATTTGTCTTGTCTTGAAAAGTTGCTTCTTGAGGTCTTTGATATTCTAGGCTAGGTCCTTCAGGAGTAAGTATTAAATGTAGTTTTCTGTCATTTTTTGATAACTATGCCATATCCATGTTATCTCCTCCTTTCAAATAATCCTTCATCAGTGCCATAGTCTCTAAAATTAGCCTTGTCAAACCAGCCAAAACTCAAAATCCAAACAGCCCAATTTCATATAGTTCTTATCTTTATATATAGTTTTTATAATCTACTGTATTTCCAATTGTCAAGGCATTAGTAAAAACAGTATTTTATAACAGTTCTTTCATTCAGGGGTCAGTTGTCAACCTGTCAAAATTGCAATTCAATATATTTAGCCACCTTGAATCCTTTCTGTAAGTTCCCCCCTAAAAGATTAGCCAAGAATCAAAGTTTTTCTTTTTCTGTAAACAATTCTTGAGTTTAGACAACAGTCAGGATGCTGTTCAAAATACTGAAGCTCCATTTTGCTGCCACCTCCCCCGCTGACTGATATAATTGGATCTTCTGAGATTTAGGAATGATTTCATTCTCAGTCCAGGTTAAGTTCCACATTCTTGCAATAAAACTTATATGCTCCACTCATTGTCCAGGATACATGGCACAAGTGATATTTGTTTACATATATTTGTGTATTTGTGATATATTGGGATTAGGATAAAGAGGAAAGTAATGAAAGAAGAATGTAAGTTGCTAACCCTAAAAATATAGGACAGTGATGGCGAACCTTTTAGAGACCGAGTGCCCAAAATCTGTCCACACCCTGCCCACTCCCGCTCTGCCCCCCCACCCCCCGCCCCGCCTGCCCACAGGACCACTCACCGCCTCCAGGGTCCACCGCAGATCGCCCAGGCAGCCCAGCAGCACTATGGCGGCCACACCCTCTGCCCGCGTCCTGCAGCATCAACTGCATGATGGGGGTGTGAGGGCAGAGTCTTGTCTACGCTGCCTGGCTGCCATGTCTTTGGCTGCGCTGCTCCGTGTGGGCCACGCTCGGGGGTGACTCTCCTTCAGAGGGGCTGCTGGAGAGGAAGGGGTCGCGGGGGGAGGCAAGGCTGGGACAATGGCACGTGTGACCACAGAGAGGGCTCCGAGTGCCGCCTCTGGCACCCGTGTCACAGGTTTGCCACCACTGATATAGGAAATGTTTAAATCGTCCCATCCTTCACTAGAGGATTCCAAAATCTGTTTGGATTTAACAAATAGCTCATTCTGTACACTGTTTTACAAACTTAGCTTTGGAGCTGCTGTGCTCTGGACGCTTTGAAAATGTTGACGTGTGTACTGTAGTTTGACTCTGGAACCAGTCCCAGCTAGCACAGATATAGCAGCTGGCATTAGAATTTGTGCTTCCTTTGTGGCTCTTTCAGGAAAGGAGACAGATTTTCCTTGAATCCTCTTTACCAGGATTCTGTGTGGTTTCTGTGCTACACAAGAATTGTGGTCCGGGCAGAAGATTGAGAAAAAATAAAGAGCTAGTAAAGTAATTTTAGTAGCCGGACTTCCTAATTTAAGCTGCTCTTCTATGTGCCTTATGATTTGTACTGTGGCTATGACAAGAGTGGCAGATGTCTTTTCTGTAAGAGAAAATGAAAGCAAATGCTATGTGTATTTTGTAGTTGGAAGTGGAGCTGCAGTACATGTAGTTCTCAACTTACAGCAGTTCTTTTAGTAACTGTTCAAAGTTAAAACAGCAATGAAAATAGTGACTTATGACCATTTTTCACACTTACGACCATTGGAGCATCCCCATGGTCATGTGATTTACACTGAGATGCTTGACATATTTATGACCATTGCAGTGTTCTGGGGTCATGTTATCACATTTTGTGACCTCCTGACCAGCAAAGTCAACGAGGAAGCCAGATTCACTTAACGGCCGTGTTACTAATTTAACAACTACAGTCATTCATTTAACAAATGTAGCAAGAAAAGTCATAAAATTGGGCAAAACTCACTTAAGAAATTTCTCACTTAGCAACATAAATTCTGGGCTCCATTGTGGTCATAAGTTGAGGACTGCCTGTATTATTTGAATTAAAAGAAGTATGATAACAGTGTCCTGACCAATCCAAATAAATATCCTACATGATCACAAACTCAAGTTATTTGAAACTTGAGAGTGCAACATGTGATACAGGATGGATATATCTTACATGTTCATGCAATTTTCCTTTAATGCTGCACCATTCCTATTTTGCTCAGAAATGGTTAGAAGATAAAGTGTAACGAGATACTTAATTCTATGGCTTCTTCTTTCCCCATTTTTGATCACACAACAGGGAGGGGAAATTAGGTTGAGAGTTGCAATGAGGACCCCACAATTACCTAGTTTTATTAATCAAAATTTACATAGGAAGCTTCATGGCTGAGGGCACTCTTTTTGACTTCTTCCAGATAAGTCCAACCTTCTTGTCTTCAGGAGCAATGGAGACTCTGATATGCCAACATCGCCTACCTTGCAGAGACATAATAATGTCAATCAGATGGTTTTTCACAAAATTCGGAATGAAGATCTTATCTTTGTAAGATTCATACACTAATTTATCAACACCTTGAAATTAAGTTCAATTAATTTAAATGTGATTAGGCTATATGCATTTACCAAAAGCTGGATATTTATAATAATAAAAGCATATAAATATTAAGATGTAAGATTTCCCTTCATTATTCATTGAAAATTGAATTTCTTTTTCTATGTAAGTACATTCATTGAGATAGATGTGTTATCATTTTCTTTTTAAGATAGATTTGTGCTTTTATTAAGATAAAGATGAGCTCTTAAGCTGTTATTGTTACAGCTCTTCCCACCCTCAGTTTATAGTTCTTTAGTATTAAAAAATGAGGCTGTTTAATTTGGTGTCTAAAAACATCTCTGTGCTCCAAAGCAGAGTTCCCCAACCTTTCCGACTTTGTGGACTGGAGGGGGGGAGAGGGGATGGTTCTGCACAAGCAGTGGGCAAGCCCACACGCGCAGCTTCAATTTGTGCGAGTGGCAGGCACATGCACCCCCACTCATGCAAATGGGCCGCACATGTGCTCGCCCACTGCTCATGCAAGTAGGGTTGTGTGTGTATGCGCAAGCACACTCACCCACCACTTCTGCGGTCTGGTTCTGAACAGCTCAGGGCCTAGTAGGGCCGCGGCCTAGGGGGTTGGGGACCCCTGCTTCAAAGCAGCCTTATTTTATCAATGGTGTTTTTTTTTTACTTTTTACATGTTTTATTGTTTTTCATGTCACTTGATTAACCTTTTCCTTTAATCTCAAATTTTGGGGGTTTTGTTTCTGTTTTTTGGGTAGAATGAAAGCCTTGGGCAGGGCACCTTCACTAAAATTTTCAAAGGAGTAAGGAAAGAAGTAGGAGACTATGGTAAATTGTATCAGACTGAAGTCTTGCTGAAAGTTCTGGATAAAACGCACAGACACTATTCCGAGGTTTGTTTATTAATTTTAAAAATCCTATTAATATTAATTAAAAGACCCTACTTTTTAATTACTGGATATATAATGATTTGAAATAATACAGAATGAAACAATAAAAACATTAAAAAGCATCACAACTGAAAGGAACAACGAAGATGCAAGTCAAAGTTATCTGTTGATAGCCATTTCTGATGAATTTTCCTTTGTTGAAAAGTGTGCAAAGTTACATTTTAGATATACAGAAGGATTTTGAATATCCAAGACACAAAAAATTATTTGAATATCCAAGAGACAAAAATTTATCTGAGTGACAGCTTTTCTTCTTTCTTATTCTCCCACGAATGGTTTAAACAAAACAATTTATACAAAATAGTACACTTCCATTTTCCTAAAATACTGAAGTTGCGGAATTTCAGCTTTTCAATACAGAATTGAGATTGGCTTAGAGATTGTACTAAAATATTGCATCTACTCTAAATAAATATACTTTAATGTATGTACTTTAATAAATTAATCTCACGATTTCAGAAGAATAAAATTGTAGACTTCTCCTTCCAGTCTTTCTCATGGTAATGCAGACTGGTTTGTTGTTTATTGCTGGCTAGGAGTTCTGATAAATTCTGATATTATGAAGTTGAATATTCCATGAAAAATTTTAAGAGATACTGATTAAATGTCTATACTAATTAAGAATTAAGATGATTCTACACCATCAACAGTTAGGACAGTGGTTCTCAACCTTTTTAATGCCGTGACCCCAACCGGTCGTAAGTCGAGGACTAAACCGGTCGTAAGTTGAGGACTAAACCAGTCGTAAGTCGAGGACTACCCAACCGGTCGTAAGTCGAGGACTTTCCCTGCCCGGGAGCGCCGCGCATGCGTGGTTCCGCCCCCTGCGCTGGCCGAGGCGTAGCTGGCAAGCAGCAGAGACGGAGCAGGCCACCAGTTGGCCCAGCCCAAGGGAGGTAAGGCACCCGCCGGAAAAGGGAAAAAAATGGCGGACAGCCTTGCTTGGCGACCCCCATGAAATGGTCGATCGACCCCAAATGGGGTCCCGACCCACAGGTTGAGAACCACTGAGTTAGGAGGTAAACAAACTTTATCACCTTTTCCCATGCCTTCTGAAAGTGAATTTGTTGAATTTGATAATATGATACAACTGATAAAAGTTCTCTATGAAGTTTTGTCTCTGACTATAAAAAAAATTCTGTACCTTGGATTTCAAAAGCAATTTCCTAATGACTCATTTGTTAATTGTTCCCATCTTTGTTTTGTTGAATTTTATTTCTACATATCAAATATTGTCATCTATTATGACCCAATATGAAGAGCATTCAGATGCTCATCACAGATTTACCTCTTGCCAGTAAATCAACACTGTTGTCAGTCCTCCCAGGTGAAATCAGACAGAAAATACAACAGTATGAACTAATTCTATTTTAATTAACAGAATTTTGCAAGTCTGAAAGTACAAACTTCCCACTTCCACTTGAACCGTTAGGGTGGCTACTTTCTCTGACTATTAAGCCACTGGAGGTTTCTACCTCTCTTGTGTGGTTGTTTCCTGGGTAGCATCATTTCCCAAGCCCATTGACACAGTCCATTACGTCTATTATTAAAATACGTATTCACGGTAGCAAATGAATTCTTAAAAAAAAAAACTGAGACCAGTCCTGCAGAATTAATTGTGCAACAAGTAGAAGTAGCAGAAGACAGGGAACAAAGGGGTGTCACAATATAACTGGATTAATTCCAACCAGTTTTTACTTTGACTCACTTTCTGATTGTTATCTTTTTCTTGTAGTCTTTCTTTGAAGCAGCAAGCATGATGAGTCAGCTTTCTTACAAACATTTAGTATTAAATTATGGAGTTTGTGTCTGTGGAGAAGAAAGTAAGTAAATCCAGTTAATGGTTTGTACTCTCTGATTAGAGTTTTTTTTTCCAGAAGTCTTTCTATAGTAGAGATACAGTATTTGAATAACGAACAAGGGTAAAAACATGAAGTAGTGAAGGTTTTACACTCACATTTGTGTAAAACAATTATGTCTTTTCTTGAAAACAGAAAAATCCTGTGACGTCTTTGGTGCTCTCTGAGCTTGATTGCTTTCTTGTAGTTATTTCATTACTAAAGTAGGTAATATCTCAGTGCTAGCATTGATGATGTTATCTAATTTGGTAATGAAACATCTGCAAGAAAACAACCAAGCTGAGCTGCAAATGTTCTTTTCTATTAGTACAGGGGTGTCAAACTGCCGGCCCACAGGCCAGATGCATCATGGCGAAACCGCGCCCACCCCATTGCCAGCAATGGAAAAAAAGTTGTGATATGTCGCAACACGTCACTTGACATTGCGAGTTTGACACCCCTGTATTAGTATGTAAGAATCCTTCTGGGTCAGATCAACAGTTCACTTACTTTAGTAACAGAACCAACTAGAATCTTTCAAGACGATCACAAGTGTAAGTTGGTAACCGACCACCTCTATACTGGTAGCAGCTGGGTTTCAAAGAATACAATCTGTGATCAGTAGACTTTGATAGCTTCTCCCTTTAGTTGCCCAATCTTTTAAAACTTTTTAAATTAGTGGTCCTCATTATACCAGAAAACAATGAATTCTAATATAATGACTATTATGTGTTTTGAAAGTGTGTATATGTGTGTGAAAGTTATTTTGGATTAAGCGCTTTTTAATGTCTTTTTTGCTTCAGGTTGACATTCATGTTTTTCTTCATTAAAAAAATTGAACCGTCTAAGATAATAACTTTGCATCATATCCACATGACGGCCCATTATTAAAATCTCTTAATCATCTTCTTATCCATCAAAACAACTTTGAAATGCAATATTTCATGGCTAAAGTTTTATACCCGTATGAAAATCAGGGCAGATCTGGATATTTTGATTATTTTGTTCCTTAGACTGAAATCTTGAAATGGACTGCTCCTGGGACTTATCAGAAGATAATAAAACTGTGTGTCCCACCAGTCAGAATTTTCAAGGGTAGAATGTCAGTTATCTGAAGAACCACCTGCCTTCAAGGCAAGGGGGTATTGGGCAAAGAGTTCATTAAATTGTAGGAAGGGTAGAAAGAAGCACCAAAAATTGACCCACAGTGAACATTAAGAGGATGGCAGAACTCAGACACCTGTTGTGATTGTTTCTGTTGAGTATGGAATAAAGAGTCTTGTGCTGCCTGTATGTTGGAGAACCTTGAGCTAATACCAGCTTAGTGAAATTATGCCAAGTCAAAATCTGGGAAATTCTGGCGGGATCTTGTCAGTGAACACATTCATTTATCATTTTAAGATGTGATAAAGCAAGTAGAAGCTTGTGGCTAAATTGGTCTGAAGTTGTAATTCACCTTTGCTTATCTAGAATGCTTGATCAAACACTTTTTGCATCTGCCTCTTTGTATTTGGTATTGTGGGAAAAAATTTCTGCTTAGCTCTGTGAGTCAGCAAAAGGAAAATCACATCTTCCAGTAATGTGTAGTAAATAGATAGAGATGAGGTTATTTTGCTGTAATTCAGGTGGTTTAGCTGGCAAAGTACTAGAAAAGATTTGTTTATTATCCTAAACCGATGAAAAAGTAATTAGTGCTTACCTGAATGTAATCTTGCACACATTTGACATCAGCTTGTGTTGTTATTAATACTGTCCCCAACTTTTCAGAGACATGATAGACTTTGAGAAATTAATGAAATACTGTGCTTTATGTATTCCATAGCATACAGTCATATTAAGTCCAGGTAGTTCTCAACTTGCAACCATTCATTTAGCAACTGTTCAAAGTTACAATGGCATTGAAAAAAGTGGCTTATGACTGGTCCTTACATTTACAACTGTTGCAGCATCCCCACGTTCATGTGATTAAAATTTGGGTGCTTGGCAACCGACAAATATTTATGATGGTTGCAGCATCCTGGGGTCATATGATAGCTATTTGCGATCTTCCCAGCCAGCTTTCAACAAGCAAAGTAAATAGATAAGCCTGTTCACTTAATAACTGCTTGATTTATTTAACAACTGCAGTGATTTGCTTAACAATGGTGCAAAAAGGTTGTAAAATCAGGCATAACTCACTTAAGAACCACCTTGCTTAGCAATGGAAATTCTAAGTTGAGGACTATCTATACATGTATTTAATAATGCTCCTGCGTGTAATTATTTTGTCTGGCTATCTAGAAGAAGTTGTGTTCCATATCTTGGCATTTTATGGTAAGAATATGAAAGCAGTTTTATAATCTCTGTTCTATTTCCAAGAACTATTTAGCATTAATTATTCTAAGGCAGGGGTGTCAAACTCGCAACGTCATGTGACGTGTCGCAAAGTATCGCAACTTTTTTGCCATTGCCGGCAATGGGGTGGGCGTGGTTTCTCTATGATGCATCCGGCCCGCGGGCCGGCAGTTTGACACCCCTGGTCTTAAGGAGTAAGAGATTTAGTTAACTGCTTTACAGTGTATACTGTAGTACATAAGAAAATTAACCAGTGTGGTAATTAAAAGCTACTGTTTGAATTCCATTGTGTTAAAAATTATTATATATTTCTTGTCAGATATTCTGGTCCAGGAGTATGTAAAATTTGGATCATTGGATACTTATTTGAAGAAAAATAAAACTTCTATAAATATATTGTGGAAATTAGAAGTTGCAAAACAACTAGCAATGGCAATGCATTTTCTGGTAAGTTCGTTTTAATTTTTTTGGTATCGGTAAAAATTCTTTTAAGTTTATTCAGGGTACTTCAGGCTTTAGGTTATAATTAGCCATTTTCATAAACTTTTCATAGTTGAGATATTATTTAGTTATTTATAATCTAAATGTGTATTTTTTCATAATCTATTGCTAACAAACATGCAGGAAACTGCTTTTTCTAGGATGAGATATTGGAGTTATGCAGGCCTACCAGTGATTGGAAAATGGCGGTAATTTCTCTTTTGGAAACTATGCATTAGTTTGTTTTAGGGCAAATTGTATATTGGGCCAACTTCACCAAGCTATGATCTTTATGGTCATATTTTCTGTTCCCCTGTTTTTTAACCTTTACACACCACTGAATATTTCTACTATGTCCAAGTGAAGGATTTTCACATCGGCACACTGCATAAATGCACTATATAAAAGCTTGAATTGAAATCTTTCTTGTAGCCTATAGCAAGAAGGGGCCAATTGAGAATTCAAAATAAATCACAGCTTTTTTAGATGTAGTGCATATTAAATCAGGAAGTGCAACACAGAGTGCAATCACTTGTCTCCTAAATACCTTCCAAGCTCTCTGCTAAATTAAATGACGCAGTTCCCATTTTGGCAGGGTTCAGGAACCACCTACAGAATGCCTTGTTCTCTGATTTCTGTACTGATATTATAGTCCAGCAGTTCTCAACCTATGGGTCGCGACCCCATTTGGGGTCGATCGACCATTTCACGGGGGTCGCCAAGCAAGGCTGTCCGCCATTTTTTTCCCCTTTTCCGGCTGGTGCCTTACCTCCCTTGGGCTGGGCCAGCTGGCGGTCGTCCTGCTCCTTCTCTGCCGCTTGCCAGGGGGCGGAACCACGTATGCGCGGCGCTCCCGGGCAGGGAAAGTCCTCGACTTACGACCGGTTTAGTCCTCGACTTACGACCGGTTTAGTCCTCGACTTACGACCGGTTTAGTCCTCGACTTACGAACTGTTGGGGGTCGCGGCATTAAAAAGGTTGAGAACCACTGTTATAGTCAATGGAGAAAGGCTGTTCTAAAATCACTGTGTTCCTAAAGTATGGACTAGAGATCTCCAAATATGGCTGGCTAAGGAATTCCGGGAATTGTACAAGTCTTAAAGGTTTGGAGAGCTCTGCTTTAATGGTTGGGAGCTGTCTGGACTGAATGTCCAGAGGTTTGACACTCTCAGAATAGGAGTTTTGCAGTTGTTGGGCCATTAATATATATATTAAAAGAGGATAGATAAATTGAAGAAGTTAGAAATAGTTTTAACTTCCTTTTTTTATCACACATACTATCTCAAGATTCCAAATACTGTGTAGTGCCATATGTGACCAGCAAGCCTAAAACAGCGGCATATCTCTGAATTAGAATTAGGGAAGGACAGTACACTATATTACAGTTTTATAATCTCTTTCTGCTTAATATTTTTAAAATAGTATTTTTGAAGTAAACACAGTCAGCTTGACTTTGAACAGTTAGTTAAATGCACACCGCTACATTATATTTAGTAGAATAATCAAATCTTCACATGCATCTTTTTCAGGAGGATAAAAACCTGGTACATGGGAATGTATGTGCAAAAAATATCTTGCTTATCAGAGAGGAAGATAGGAAGTCTGGGAACCTTCCTTTTATCAAACTTAGCGATCCTGGTATCAGCATTACAGTTTTGCCAAAAGACAGTAAGTCTCTGACTCCCCTATTTGAGCACATTATGAAAATGTCAGTGCCTGGCTTTCTTTCTGCAATTTCATTGATTATTTTATTCCAGGGAATTCCTGTTTTCCTTTGTCTTTCCAGGATGATCTTTCCACAATTGTGGGACATATTTTTTATCACCATATGATAATATATTATGCTATCTAAAATAGCATGCATTTGTAAAAAAATATGTTTCTTATGAGATGATATTGCATACTGCAATGATGCTTTAAAAAGTATAAAAATATCATAAATGTAACCTCAAAGAATTCGGAAAACGACTGACTCATCTTATTAGAAGAACTTTAAACTAACATTGTTGGGGGGAGGGGGGCAATCTTCAAGACCTTTAGAACCTGATTCCAAGCAAAAACCACTAGATAACTATATAAAGAGTTAGTAAAGAGAAAGAAGAAAAAAAAAAGGGAAATCACAGTGAAGTAGAGAGTGATGGAAAGGATGGAAAATCCAGATACAAAGTAGGAGATATAAGAAACATACCCAAGATCCATAAAGGACTTAAATGCCTACACACGAATGCTCAAAGTTTAGGGAACAAACAGGGTGAACTTGAAATACTAGTACATGAAGATAAATATGAGCCAAAAATGCTAATACAATCCTTGATTGTATAAACAGAGACATAGAATCAAAATCATGTGAAGTATTAGTACCGCTTTATAAAGCCTTAGTAAGACCACACCTGGAATGCTGCATCCAGTTTTGGTCGCCACATTACAAAAAAGATGTCGAGACTTTGGAAAAAGTGCAAAGAAGAGCAACTAAGATGATTAAAGGCCTGGAGACTAAAACATATGAAGAACAGTTGCAGGATTTCGGTTTGGCTAGTTTAGAGAAAAGAAGGATTAGGGGTGACATGACAGCAGTATTCCAGTATTTGAGAGGTTGTCACAAAAAGAAGAGGGAGTCAAGCTATTCTCCAAAGCACCTGAAGGCAGGACAAGAAACAATGGATGGAAACTAATCAAGGAGAGAAGCAACCTAGAACTAAGGAGAAACTTCCTAACAGGGAGGACAATTAACCAGTGGAACAGCTTGCCATCAGAAGTTGTAGGTGCTTCATCACTGGAGGTTTTTAAGAAGAGACTGGGCAGTCACTTGTCTGAAATAGTATGGGGTCTCCTGCGTGAGCAGGGAGTTGGACTAGAAGATCTCCAAGATCCCTTTCAGCTCTATTCTGATTCTGATTTTGCAGTATATTGCAATTACTTTCTGCAGGGTCAGAATGCTCATAATTTCTTGGTACAAATCCAGTAGAATTACATAGCTACTCTGGCTTTGTAACTAGTAGTGTCTAATACATACAAGCAAGTGTATTTTATAGCAAAGAAATCAGTGCATAAACTTAGCATTCATACAACAATCATGTCATTCTTACCCAAAGTTGGCAAGGCTTTTCAGACGTGGTTTGCCATTGTCTCCTTCCTGGGGCTGAGAGAAAGTGACTGGCCCAAGCTTACTCAGGCAGCTTCATGTCCAAGGCGGGACTTAGAACGCATTACTAACTTTTATTAACTTCCCTTCAAGAGCTTATAAAATTGTAAAGCAACTAAAACGTTCCAGGTATCTTTAGTCTAAAATTTATAATTCCTTTCCAGTAAAAGTTCACTCTCTTTTTTTTTTCATTGTCAGTTCTTCTGGAGAGGATTCCATGGGTGGCCCCAGAATGCATTGAAAACCCTAAGCAGTTGAGTCAGGCGGCAGACAAGTGGTGTTTTGGGACAACTCTGTGGGAAATCTGCAGTGGAGGAGACAAACCTCTCAATGCACTGGATTCTCAAAGGGTAAGTCATGTTGAGCATCTCTGTCCCTCTACAGTGAAAATTGCTAGATGCTAACGCACACCACTTGCTCTCACATTTGAGTGCAGTTTCTTCCTGGGGCTCCCTCTTTCATTAACGTCTAGAAAATAGTTTTTGACATACTGGCAGGTATGATTTCCATGCTCGCCTTTCTAGTCTGCCAGACATAAGCTATAGCCCAGCCTCAGGATTTTGCTGAAAAGGTTGGTTCCCTCCCATTCCTCTTTGTCGCTTTATTTTGTTGAACTTACCAAATGCTTCCTCATTTTATGGAATGGGGTTCGATTGCCTTAAGTAGGCGAAGTATTAAGGACATTGCGCTTCATTTTAAGTAAGCCTCCTTGGGTTAAACTCTGTACCTTGCACCTTTATTGTTTTCTTGGTAACAGTACGGAAGGGTTTGCTTTCCATCTGGCCTTTTCTTAAATTTCAGTCCAGCCTTCAGTCCGTGGATTTTCCTGTGGCTCTCCATTCAATTAAGTTGTACTTGTCTTAGCTTTTTGTTATAGCTTTTTGTTATCACTTAAGGCTGAAAACAATATTAAGAACATTCAGTGTGACTTATTAAATAATATTAAGGTGAATTTCTGTTCAGGAAAAGAAAATGGGGGAGCTCCTAGGTCTTGTCTGGAATTTCAAAAGGCTTAAGCCAGGGGTGTCAAACTCAATTTCACTGAGGGCCACATCAGCATTGCGGTTGCCCTGGGGGGGGCAGGTGGGTGTGGCCAGAATGGGTGCAGCCTACTGGGTGGGCGTGGATGGAGTGGGTGTGGCCTACTGGGTGGGCGTGCCCAGTTCTACATCATTCGCATCAAGGGTGCCTATGGGGGGGCTGGGCAGGAGTGGGACAGATCTGAGGGTCTCTGGCAGAAGGGGGTGGGACCTGGGACGGGGCAAGTGCCAAGGCATGGTCCACTGGGGCAAGTGCCAAGATGGCCACCACAAAATTATACATTGGCTCCCAGCTGGCCTGGGCCAGAGCTAAGGCAGCGGGGGCCGTTCCCTCACTGTTTCCAGGATGGCTTCGTGGGCCACATGAAACCACTTCGCGGGCCGCATCCGGCCCCTGGGCCTTGTGTTTGACATGTCTGGCTTAAGCAGTTCATTTATGATATCACTGATTCAGGGAAAACATCCCAACTCTGCCAATAAATGCTCTATGAAGCATCTTTTAATTTGTTAATTTATGATGATTCACCCATTATGCAGATTTGTGAGTTTTTATTTATTTGAAATTATTGGCTTTTTGAGAAAAAAGGATTTGGGGGAAATGTATAACAGAACATTGGGAGTAAAAGCTTTTGTTTTACAATCTTGTTGAAAGAAGTTTAAATAGACATAATTGGTGTGAAATTAGCAATCACAACAAGATCCTACTCTCCTTTTAAATTGAATTTTGAGTGTAAGATCCAGGTTACAACTTTTGTCATGTACTTGTTGCGTGCTAAGAAATGTGACCAATTGTCTCTCTTGCTATAGAAAGCATCTTAAAATTAGTCTAAAATTATATTAATAATCCTTATAATGTCTCGATGTCTAGAAACTACAATTTTATGAAGACAGGCATCAGCTTCCTGCTCCCAATTGGACAGAACTGGCAAATCTGATAAACAATTGTATGGAATATGAAGCAGATTTCCGGCCTTCTTTCAGAGCAGTTATACGGGATCTGAACAGTTTATTTACGCCAGGTAGGTTAAATGGGGGAAAGAGTTCTCCATTCTCTTGGATTCTCTTGGAATTTCAGCTTCTCTCTGGAACCTGAATGTAGGGACGCCAAGTTTAGATAAGTATTTGTTGTAAGTATTACAGTAAGGTAATATATGTAAAATCTGTATTACCTACTGAAATAACTGGGGATTTTTTTTTCTTTTTCAAGATTATGAATTATTGACAGAAAACGATATGTTACCAAATATGAGAATTGGTGCTCTTGGATTTTCTGAAGCTTTTGAAGGACGGGACCCAACTTACTTTGAAGAGAGACACCTCAAATTCTTGCAGCAACTTGGCAAGGTAAGAAGCTGATATATCTTACTGCAAGGATATGCCATTTTTTTTTCAGAATTATGCACTACATAAATTGGAAGGTCACGTTAGGTGTCCATAAATCAGTATAATTCATATTGCATATGTATTTTCGTGAACATGGGGGCGCAGTGGCTCAGCGGTTAAAGACACTGAACTTGGCAGCTGGAAAGACCCAGGTTGTCAAGACTTTGGTGGGAAAGTAACAGTGTTCCATGCATCTCGGCCTATAGCAGTGATGGCGAACCTTTTAGAGACCAAGTGCCCAAACTGCAACCCAAAACCCACTTATGCATTGTCGGGTGCCGGGTGGGTGTGGCCATTGGGTGGGTGTGGCCAATTGGGTAGGCGTGGCTGCAGTGGTAACGGCAGACTGAGTGGGACTAAAAAGTTCAATCAATCAATTCCAACTTTGCGAGAGATTTTTTTTTCCCCTGCAAGAAGTTGAAATTGACTGATTGAACCTTTTTTTTTTTTTTGCACATGGCGGCAGAGGCCTAAAGCGAAAAGGTTTTATAAAACCCAGCTGAAGGCCTAGGACTGGGCACGCGTGCCCACAGAGAGGGCTCTGAGTGCCGCCTCTGGCACCACTGGCCTATAGTCATACTGGCCACATGACCACAGAAATATCTTCAGACAATGCTGGCTCCCTCAGCTAAGAAACCGAGATAGCACTGTCCCCTAGAGACAGACACGACTGGAGTTGGGGAACCTTTACTTTTACCTTTCATGAATAGAATTTTAAAAAAAATAGATTTGTAGATCACTGCCTAAGGCAGACCTGGGCATTTTATGGCCTCCAGACCATATTCAGTCCTTTGGCTGTCCCTGTCCAGCCCACATGGATTGCTTTTATTTTGAAGGCACCTGCTATTTTATTTTATTTTTAATTTACGTATGTGCATGCATGTGTGCCTACACACCTTCACAGCCCTGTCGGTTCAGCCCTCCACAAGAGTCTCAGTTTCTCATGTGGACCCTTGGGGAAAATAATTGCCCACCCCTGGGAGTGCATTTATCTTGGCTATAACCTATTCTTATCTGTGTATAATTTGGTTTTCCTTCATTTGAATACACTGAATTAATGCAAACTAGGACAGCTATTTGTATTGAATTGCTGGTACATCCAGTTAATGGCTGGAATATTGCACAGCACATCATATATCAGCCTCAAGCCCTGCATTAGGCTGAAAGAACAATTTGTAGTACAGATAATCCTCAACCTATGACTATAATTGAGCCCAGAATTATGGTTGTAAGTTGTGATGGTTGTTGGGCGCCACATGACCACTTCTGATTTTATGGCCTTTTTTGTAGTGGTTGTTATGTGAACACCACAGTTGTTAAGTGAATCTGATGTTCTTCAATGGGCATTTTTTTTTTGCCAGAAACAGGAAGTAAACAGTGGAAACTAGCAAAACATATCCAAAATTATGGTCATGTAACTCTGAAACACTGCAAATGGCCATAAATGAGAGCTGGTTGCCAAGTGCCCAAAATGTGATCACATGACCATGGGAGATTGTACGTACAGCTGTCGGTACTCGGGAACTAGGTCATAAGTAGCCTTAGGGAGGTCTGTTCTAATGTTCACTAAGTGAGGACTACCTGCTTTTCTGGCTGCTCTCCCCACACGCATATACCTTTTTCAAAATGCTTCTATATCTTCGTTTTGCAGGGTAATTTTGGTAGTGTGGAAATGTGTCGATATGATCCACTGCAAGATAATACAGGGGAAGTGGTGGCTGTGAAGAAACTGCAGCACAGCACAGAAGAATACCTGCGAGATTTCGAAAGAGAAATTGAAATTCTCAAATCTCTGCAACACGATAACATTGTCAAATACAAAGGAGTGTGCTATAGTGCAGGTACCTTGCATATTTAATCACATTATTCATTACCTACTTAAGCAACATGCTGGTGGCCTGTGATAATATTTGGCGCTAATGTATTGAAGCATTTTTATGAACTGCTACTTTCTTTGTTTTTGTCTTAATATTTCTGGTTAGTTTTGCTGGACATAAAATTTGAGAAGCTTATTTTTTTTCATAATGAGGGGGTTTTTTTTGTTGGTATTTATTTTTTGCTGTTGCATGAAATAGACTACGATTAGCAGTGGTTTTTAAATAATTGCAAAATTATTTCTTTTTAACTTCTAAAGATTATCTCTTGTACATATTCATACTTGCTTGAAAGAGTATTACTATCAAACCTAAAACCTGTTTTGCTTTACTTTTAAATCTGCTGATTGATGCTAGAAGCAAAGTAATGGTATTTCAAAACCAAACTAGATAATACTGGCCTTTCATGTCTTAATTACAAATCTATTTAATAATCACAGAAGCTACTACTAATCAAACTGGTGAGCTTGAGGCCATCCATATGTTACTGGGAAACACTATTGCTCATTAGTCAGGCTGTCTGAGGCTATTGGGAGTTACAGTTCAGCAATATGTAGGTGCTTCATGTTTCTCTGTATCTGCCTGAAAACGGTGTGATTTCATTTCAGATACCTGTTTCATTGAGGGCATGTGCGATGCTCACATTACAATCATTTTCTTGTTCATTCTCCAGGGAACAGCAGAAGTTAGAAAATAGCTTCTATTTTCTCATATTTGTGTCCTGTTGTCAGTTCAGGATAGAAAGTTGTATTTCCTTCCTTTCTTCCTTTCTTCCTTTCTTCCTCCCTCCCTCCCTCCCTCCCTCCCTCTTTCATGTCCCATCCAACTCCCAATGATTCTGGGCAGCTCACAAGTAAAAATATTTTTAAAAGATACAATCAGTAATAGAAATAAGGAATACAAGATAGAGAGATGATAGGAACTGCCCAGATTGAAAAAAAAGAATGTAAAGGGGATTCACTTAGAGCCTTTAAACACCAGGACAATGGGCGTCATTTGATGCCTGGGGGAACCTCATTCTAGAGGCAGGCACTGCTACAGAGAGGGTACGCTTCCTGAGTCCCTATTGATTACATTATTTAATTGAAGAAACTGGAGCATGCCAATTTTGCTAGATTGAATTGTCAGGGTAAATACTCTGGAAGACAAGTGGTCCCTCAAGAACCCAGGTCCATGCCATGTGGAACTGTATAGGTAACAATCAGCACCTTGAATTGAATCTGGAACCAAACTGGCAACCTGTGCAGATCACAAAACAGAGGTGTTAAATGGGCATACTGAGGCATGCTGCCCATGCTGCTGTATTTTGCACTAGTTGAAACTTGTAGGTGGTCTTCAAGGAAGACCTCACATAGGACACATTGCAGTAGACCAGCAGTGAAGTGACTAGGGCATGAGTTGACTATCTGATCCAAGAAAGGACAAAACTGGCCCAGCAGATGAAATTCCAAAGGCCTTCCTGGCCACAATTGCTACCTACTCAACAAGCCAGAGTTGTGAATCCAGAAAGATCCTTCAGATCACCTAACACTCTTGGACAGGGAAGTGCAACCCCATCCAAGATCAAACATAGAATATCATGAGATCTGGGTGACCCACACACCCACTACCACTTGGTCTTAGTAGCATCGGAGATGGTTTTTATCCATCCAAACCTAAACAGCCTCCAAGCACTGGGACAGAATCTCGACAGCCTCCCTTGGCTGGCTCAGGATTGAAAGTTGTATTTGGAACGATAAGCACATGGATAATATAATGCCCTTAGTTATTGAGCCATGGTTCAATTAATTGCTGTTTTCTGTTGTGTTGGCATGGAATAGTTGCATAGAGTTAGAGCTTTAAGTGTAATGTTCTGAAGCTTTAATATATATTAAGGTTCATCCAGCATTGGTGTTTTGGATTACAACAAGCCTCTATCTGAAGGGACAAAATCATTGTGATTCTTCCCTTCTTTTTTAGAAACATGTTTGCTGGCCATAATCATGTCAGACGTAACCTTATGCAAGAGAATTTCAGTACTATATATGAAGAAGTCACTTTAAACTATAATTCTAAATATTTATGTTTGTTTGGAAAGGACGGAGAAATCTGAAGTTGATAATGGAATATTTACCCTATGGAAGTTTACGGGATTATCTCCAGAAACACAAGGACAGGTTGGATCATAAGAAACTCCTACAGTATGCTTCTCAGATATGTAAGGTAATACATTAATTAACCCTACTAAACCTACTATGGGATTACATTGAATTACAGTCTTCATTGTTTTCCACAAACTCTAGGCATGAACTATTCTTGTAGGGAAATGTTTTTTTCCTCATCAGTGGCACAAAATCAATCCATTCCCTTTCTTTAATCAATCTTTTTTTCATAACACAGTCATGACTCCTCTTGTTTGCTTTTTTTTTTTTTACATCTTGTTTCTTGACATATGCTAGTTTTTAATGGCGAAAAGCAGTTGAATGCACTAGTTTCCTCTTCATTTGACTGATGATGGGAGAGGGAAGGCATTTCTATAGCGGTCAGAGAAAAAAGGTTAAGTTCTATAATGTAATAATGATGAACGCTGTTTGTAATCTGATTACAAGTGTAGAGTGGGATTATCCTAGGCATCAACTGATTTTTCTCTGCCCTTGATAGTGATACTTCTTACTTCATTTGTTCCTGAAGTAGCCTTTTAATGCAGGTAGTCCTCAATCTACGACCACAATTTCCATTAGTAAGCAAGTTGTTAAGTGAGATGCCCCATTTTATTATCACGCAACAGTTGTTTAGTGAATCACTGCAGTTGTTAAGTGAATCATGCAGTCATTAAGCAAATCTAGCTTCTCCCGTTGACTTTGCTTTTCAGAAGCCAACTGGGGAAGACTGATCCCATGACCCCAAGACAGTGCAACTTTCATAAATATATGCCAGTTGCCTAATTTTGATCACAATACCATGGGGATGCTGCAATGGTCATAAGTGTGAAAACCAGCCATAAGTCACTTTTTTCAGTGTTATCGTAACTTTGAATAATCACTAAAAGAATGGTTGTAGATCACTTATTTTGATTGGGAGCCAACCACAGTTGGTTGAAAGATGGGCAGCTATATTTTACACAAACATGCACATACACACACGCGCGCACACACACACACACACACACAGGATTTTTTTCCACAAACCATAAAGCCCATACTCATTTCATTTTCCACAAACCATAAAGCCCATACTCATTTCATTTTAGCAGTATTGCATTCACAATTACATACAGGATCCAAACTCTGACTTGGATGGGTTTCTAGTGAAAGATATCCTGGAACAGAAATAATTGTTTCTGCTCTTATCTGAATCACCTAAATAATTCATACCAATATTTAATATCCATTTTCTAGTTGACTAAAAACATACAAAAGAAAGAAAAGGAAAGGATAGATAGATAGATAGATAGATAGATAGATAGATAGATAGATAGATAGATAGATAGATAGATAGATAGATAGATAGATAGATGATAGATAGATAGATAGATAGATAGATTGATAGATAGATAGATAGATAGATAGATAGATAGATAGATAGATAGATAGATAGATAGATAGATAGATATAGATAGATTTGGATTAGAGATCCCCCAAGCTTCATTCTGCCCTAGAATGTGAAGAATATAGTAAAAGTCAGTTGTAATGTATACATGTCAATGCATGATGGAAACAAGCTTAAGAACCAAACAGTTCATCATTTCATCCTTCTGGCCTAACAACACAAGAAAGACAAAGGTGACATGTAGTGGTAATTAATAGAAAATGATGAGTTATAATCAGCTTCAGGAAACTTCCTGTTCAATATTGTCTTGTAAAAAAAAATTCTCCTGAGAGTGCAAGATGATTTTTGATACTTTATAATGCCTTGTTCTTTATCAGCTTAATGGGATATTATTGCAAAAAAGTGTCCAATATTCAGAAATAAGTTACATGACTCATAAACTGGTACTCACTAAACCAATTAATTTTGATTTCATAATTTCATCTATATATAGGGCATGGAGTATCTGGGTTCAAAAAGATACGTTCATAGAGATCTGGCAACAAGGAACATCTTGGTGGAGAATGAAAGCAGAGTGAAAATTGGAGACTTTGGCTTGACAAAGGTTTTGCCACAGGATAAGGAATATTACAAAGTAAAGGAACCAGGAGAGAGTCCTATATTTTGGTATGTTTCTGATTGCTAATAGATTCTAAACTAGAAGGATGCAATAGATTATTTTGTAAGACTTCTGGCTTTTAACTCCCATGAATTTCTCAATAAAAAAGTCACTCAACCTGGTTATGCTCAAAGTAATATTTGCATTTGCAGATTTCTGAGCCCTCTCATTTTATCCTGCAGGTGTTTTTATGTATTTATTTATTAAATTTACGTGGCAGGTATGCTCTGGAATCTTTGACAGACAACAGGTTTTCTGTGGCCTCAGATATGTGGAGCTTTGGTGTGGTTTTGTATGAACTCTTCACTTATATAGACAAGAATAAAAGCCCTCCAGCGGTAAGTAATGTGTATATATGCCCACATCATTTTTATATGTGAAAGTACAGTGCTGTAGTTATCTTCTTGACTTAAAAGATTAGCTTCTTGGCAACACGCTCTACTTCCTTACATGTTTCTGCCACACCACCAAAAGTAGCTTGAATCAAATAATAACAGGAGACTCAATGAAGAATCACATCTGAAGCACATAATACAAAAGTATTATTTATTTGTTTGAAGCACTTTTTCTCAGTTCTTTGTTGAAAAAATCTCCAAAACAGCTTGCCGGAAATGTGTTTTAGCTTGTGTTCAAGAGACAAATGCAAGGGAAAAAAAGAGAATATGGGAGAAAAGAAAGGCAAGGATTTGTGAAACTCAAACACTTAAAATTATAACATGTATAAAATTACCAGATTGAATGGAAAAATTTCAAAGAGAGGAAGAACCAAGTAAAGTTTATTTTTAAGTGTAACCAGTGCAAAGAGCCTGCTTTCTTTATCGGACACATTGGTGGCTGCTACCGCTAAGTGCAATTATAGGTAGTCCTTGACTTAATTTGTTCCGCAACCGTTCAGAATTACAATGTCACTGAAAAAAGTGTCTTGCAGCCAGTCCTCACACTTAAAACTGTTGTGGCATCTGCATAGCTATGTGATCAAAATTTGGGCACTTGGCAACCAGTATGTATTTATGATGGGGTGATATGATTGCAACTTTCACTGTCCCTAAGTTTATTGTTGCTTCATCTGTGTTTATTACTTGCCCTGATAATCCAAATTTAATTTAAAAAGAAAAAAGAAAAGAAAGAATTCTAGAATGCTATTGTTACAACAGTTCAGTTTTGGATTTTTATTTCAGGAGTTCATGCGCATGATTGGAAATGATAAGCAAAACCAGATGATTGTGTTCCATTTGATAGAGCTTTTGAAGAATAATGGGAGGCTGCCGAGACCCGATGGATGCCCTGATGAGGTATTGGGTTATAACTTGCACGCAATGAGAATGCCTGTATTGTTTCTGCAGTTAGTAGTGATGGTTTCATCAGAGAGAGATTGCTTGCATTTACTTGTCATTGGACTACAGGCAGTCCTCAGGTTACAACAGCCATTGTGACTGGGCTTTCCATTATTAAATGGTTCAGTCATGAAGTGCATTGTCACATGATCGCATCACTTAGTGACAGCAATCCAGGCAATCTTGCTATTTGTTAAGCTAAGACTGCATAAGTCGTTCTCCAGCATGAAGATGGAGAATCCACGAATGGGTTAACTCTGTCTTCCTGCCCAATTAGACTAAGTCTGTCAAGCTTGCCATGCCTCTCCTGGGCCAGGAGACCTCCCAGTCACGACTTAGTCTGTGCCCAGAAAAGACGTGATTTTTGGCTCCCAGTTTTTCAGACTGATTCTACATTGTGCAGGTTGTATGGTTCTTACTCATTCGTGAATTCTCTATTTCCCTTACTGCGCTCGGCGGTTTTCTTCTCCCTACTGAGCTGCAGACCCGAGGAACCCCTGTGAAATGGAGAGGTTGACTGAAAACAGAAGGTGCAGGGAGGGAAGTCTGCAGGGGGGGGCACCATCATTGAGGAGTGCTCTCATCATCGCTTCCTGTCTCGGATGGTTTAGGCCACATCCCAGCAAAGCAGATCCGTGGGCAAGAGCTATGGGCAGTGCTATGGATGGGCACTACAGAGTATAAGATCTCCTGCCATCCAGAATCTCCTTGGGAGAAAAAGCATTGGGAGCAACTTGCAAACTCTTGCCAGCTTCCCCATTGACTTTGCTTGTGGGAAGCCAGCAGGGGAGGTCACAAATGATGACCGTGTGATTTCAGGAAGCTGCAACAATTGTAATTGTGAGCCTATTGCCAAGCACCTGAATCACAGTCACGTGACCATAGGGATGCTGCAACAACAGCTTCAAGGAATATAAGTCGTCTTTTTTCAGTGCTGATTGTAAATGAAGACTACCTGATGTTTTGTGATCAGCATCTACCTCTCAGGCATCTTACAAAATCAAAAGTGGTTTAATTTCTAATTAGCCGTTTCAATTAGAAACAAAGTAGCAGCCTAAAAATGTAATAATTGATGATGAAATCAATGGTCCCCTCTAGAATTGGGGCTGTTTTCAGTTTCCTGGTTCTTAGAGGTCCTCCTATATTTTGTTTAAAAATCTACTACCACCAGATACATTGAACGAGAGTCATTCCTAAAATGAATTCAGAGCATTTTGAATTCAGTGGATATTTTTTATGGTCACAAATGTTTCCTTATGTTTAGATTGTACCATAATAACAAAGCAGTTAAATAACATTTTCTCTACTTGACACTAATAAGATTGTTTTCACTTCCAGATGTAAAATATCATAAAAGTATTCTCAAAAGAAACTATAGATGTCCCTTTTGAAAATAAGAAATGATCTTAAGTGTATAATACAGCTTCCCCAAATTTACTTCATTGATAAAACTTCGTGGCTAAATGGAATGAGAATTTTTTTCTCAGTAGTTTAGAATTATGATTACCAGGCTCATTGGCAATAGAAAAAAATTTAATAGGTAAGGTGGCGACAAAGACATAGGGGAAAGTTGGGGAAAGTAATCGATTTCTGGTTTTCCCATAGAACAGTTTAAATTTTATTCTCTTTCTATAAAATTATATATCATGTAGACCAGGGGTAGTCAACCTTGGCTCTTTTATGACTCGTGGACTTCAATTCCCAGAAAGGCTCAGGAATTCTGGGAGTTGAAGTCCATGAGTCATAAAAGAGCCAAGGTTGACTACCCCTGATGTAGACTAAGCCAGTTCCTCAGTCTTGTTCTTGCCTCATGAAGGAATTGTATGCCTATGAATTAGATGCATTTAGTATAAGATGCTAAGAGAGTAAGGTTTTTATATGAGATAATGTATAGTATACCAAAGTGTTCAGTGTCTTTGGTTCCAAGGTTATTAATAGTCGAGATAAAATAAACAGCTCCTTAGGATTTTTAATGGATTGTTATTATTGATGTTATTGTTATCTCATACTGATGTTTTTCTCTTATCAAGGTTTATATCATCATGGCAGAGTGTTGGAATAATAGTGCAAGTCAGCGGCCATCTTTTAGGGATCTTGCTTTGAGAGTGGATGTCATAAGGGAAGGCCTGGGCGGATGAAAATATTGACCTTGATTCAAAGGGACATGAAAACATGCAGAGCAAATGTACTTTGCTCCTTCGGCAGTTGCAGATTATTGGCCTTCTCATACATCTTCTTCCTATCCTTGAAGGTGGAGACTTTGAGGAAATCATCCCATCAAAACTTACAAACGGTGAAGATCTCTGCTTTAGCTCCTTCATCAGGAATGCTATCACAATGCACCAATGGAAAGCACTTTGATAGAAAAAGTTCCTTTTTTAAAAGAGTAAAACAGTAGTTAGTCAGTATCACCTAATACGGATTTGCAAATCAAAACGTCAAGAAGAAAAGTCATGGAAAGGTGGAGAGTTGGTCTACAGAATTTTTCTTTTCTGAGCCGAACAAAATTTAGGCAGCAATCCTATACCCTCTCTTTCATGGGCTATGCCCTACTAATTTCTTGAGACTTATTCTAAGAAAGTGGAATTGTGCTCTTAAACAGTAGATTACCTGCAGAATGTGTACTATTCATCTTCAGCACAACTGTTAAAAAAAATCACATTCCTAAAGGCATCACTTTGAAGAGGAACAAATGTTTGAATTAAAGCTTAGCAATGCCTGTGGACATCAGATTCATGCTGTGGTCTTGATCACTGATTGTACTGATTGTACTGATTAGAACAAAATGATTTCCAATCTTTTTTTTAGTCTCCATTTGTCCATTGTGTTTCCCAAAAGTAGATGAGATTAATTTGTTCATTTGCCTGTTGCATATTTCTTATGTATGATTATGCAGTTCTTTTGAGAATATGCATTAAACATAAAAAGATATGGTGGAGAAGCAAAGAGCTCTCAAGATAAGAGGAGAAGATAGCACATCTGGTTCTTGGAGTTGCCTTTATAGCATGGAAGATCCCCATACGTTCAATGTGGCATTCAAAAAAGAAAACTTTTGCAAAATGCAAAAGACATCTCTTTCCTGCCAGAATTCATAAGGCAATTCTGAGTGCCTGTGGATTACATTCCAAAAAGCTCCCTGGAATTCCTGTTTGCCTTTTCTATAGGAAACAAAATGGTTCCTCATGCTTTTTCATGGCTTACACAAGGGCTTACATTTTTTTAATGTTAGTTTAGCTAGTTTTCACCATGTCAAGGTGTTGTGGCTCCAGTGACGAGAACAAATAATATGTTTAGTACTTGATTGAGCAACTATATGCCTATCTGAGCCAGTGGTGGGTCAGCAAAAGCAGATGTGCCTGTTGAGGCAGTATAATGCACTGTATATATTTTGTGTGTGTGTGGGGGGGAAACAGATAAGTATTTTTTTAAAAGAAAACTTATTAAAATTGCCTTTTTAAATAAGCATATAGTTGTTTATTTTCCTACCTTTGTGTTCGTGGATTTGTAAAGCTTAACTATGTCTCCTAAAGGTGCAAAGATTGAACCATATTGTAGCAGCTTAATCCTTGTTAGTCTTGTTATTTCCTTAACTTTTATAGGATGATTCACTCACCTGAAAGGAGAAGTATGTCTGTGATGTTACAGGATAATCATGGCCCATCTTTTCTTGGGTTATTGTATGATTTGGCTATATGTAACTTCAGCCATGTAATAGGAATTGGTTGCGATTATACTGCCTACATTGTGAAATAAGGGTTAGTTACTGCAGATTTATGCTTGTCAGTATCAGTGGCACAACTTCATGTTTGCAAAATAGTAAGCTGTTTCTGGCACTCTTGCGCTTTCAAACTCTATGTTAACTTAAGGACTGGCCATAAAAATTCAGAGGAAAGCAAGTGAATTGAATACCTTGTTCCATAGTTTGACCACCAAGTCTTGCATTTGAAATGTAAAGTTTCTCTTAAGCAAATTTGAGCTCAGTTAAATTCCTAATATCGAAAGAGTAAGTTTGGTCAAAGAAGCAGTGGTTCTTTGCTACAGAAGCCAAATTAAAACTTGAAATGCATTTTTAGCAAAATGTAGGGTAGGTGGCCATATTCTATAAGTCTCTAGTCAGTTTACTTACCTACCTACCTCAAGCATAGAAGAAGGTACAGCAATCTTATATGGAATTAAACAAGTACCTCGGAATGCAGATGTCCAGCCTATGGGTGCCAGTTTAAAATTGTTTGTGCCGCTATGAGCACTAGCATATATATATCAAAGTGGACTGACTGGGCCTGGCATATATGTGAAGCTCCCCTTCCTAAATATGCCAGCTTCCTCAGTCTGGCTCACTGGTAAGGGGACAAGATCCATGTATTTTGGAGAATCCATGCACAAACCGTAGTTCTATTGATGGGAGGTGATAGGAAGTCCCTTTATGAGAGGAGCCATCCCAGTATCTAATTTGCTCAGGTAAAACCTTAATTTTATTTTAAAGAGTAGGAAATTATGCTAAGCAACCAGGGGCAGGAAGGATGAAATTGTAAATAGTTACATTTTGTAAAATGTCTGTTATCCTGTTATTGACGGCTGAATTTTTTTTCCACTAGCATTTTAAGAGAGTTTGACTGTATATTTTTAATGGCTTTGGATGATACGGTGCACATTTGTACATTGATATAAAATTTATTGTATAGAAACTGCATTTTGGTTTTGTGGAATATTGTGGTAAATGCTTGGTGGTGGGATTCCCCTGTTAACCAAATTATCGGAGCATCAGATTGAAAACAACACGAGGCATCAGGTTTAATATCGGTCTTGTTATTGAACTGCATTCATCTGATCGAGGATTTCATATTCCATATAAAGGAAGAAAACTCAGGGAATTTTGTGTAATGCAAAGAAAAGTTCTTCCATACTTATTTTTTTCAAGTGATTTTTTTTTGTTTGCTCTAATAGAATTGGAATATTCTAGTTTTCTGATATAAGGAATTTCAAATATTTGACAAATATTTGAAGTGCTTTAAGAGTTTGAAACCTATTCAATTTTGAATTTCCATTGTTGCAGCCATATAAACACTTGCACAAAATAAAACTTTTTGAGCTTAGATTTATTTCTAAGTGAACATGATAGGACTCTGCTGTCAAAAGTAAAGCATTGTCCAAATTTCTTTTTCATTTTATCCCTTTCACTTTGGCTCTGTTTAAATGGAAATTCAAGCAGATTCTGTTTTTTGGCACAAATATTTCCATATATTCAAGGAAGTTTCTGGATACAGTATTTCAGACTGGATTGGAGACTACTTTAAAAGTGTTCCGATTCAAGGTTTTAAAAGACACAGGAGGCTTTCAAGAGAGGAAGATTCTCAAAAAATTATGTTTGCTGAGCTCTTGCATCTGTGGTTCCTGTCCTTATGCATGAGGTCTTGATTTATTTGTGCTTTCAGATTATTAGTTGCTCACACAATTCAAAAACTATAATAACCAGTCAATCAAATAAAAATATGTAATTCTGTGATAACAGTTTTGTACATATCATTTAAACATTATACTATTTGTGTATCAATAGTGTTCTCAGTTATTTTCCTGTTCCACTGTAGGAAGAGAGCTGTGTTAGTCTATGATAGCCAAAAATCAGGAGGAATCTAGAAGCTACCTTTCAGATTATCAGATTTTATTAAAAAGTTTAGCTTCTATAGCTACAGCTCACTCCATGCTTCTGATGAAGTGAGCTGTAGCCTACAAAAGCAAATATGTTTTAATAAAGTGTGTTAATATAAAAGGGTACTACAAATCTTCTCTTTTTTTTTCCTTTCCCAGAGCGCTATTTACTTTATCATAATGGTTTACCATGATACCAATTATTGCTGTGACTTGCTTTAAGAAAAAAATGCTGCATAGACAAGACTGCTGCCATTAAGTAAAGTGATAATATAACTACTGCTTTTTAGAACTTTTTTTAATCTATACCATTTTATATAAATAGATTGTATTTTGTAAAACACTTCTGTATTTTTATTTGCTAATTGGTCTGTGGTCCAGTACGATAGAATTCAGAATAATTTGCTTTAAATGTATACTAAGATAACAGAGTATTAAATATTTTTTAAAACTGTACATTTCCTCTTATTTTTCCAATAATTTTTGATTCCTTTTCTTAACTTGCAAAACTGAAATCTATTTCACTGCTGAAATGAAAGGTGATGATCCAGATCTGTGCTATGAAAGAGTGTAGCCCTATCCAGAAATTTTATAGAAGAATCGACTGATCATAAAAGTATCTACAAATGGACATTTTTTGAAATACAAGAGAAAAAAAAGACTTGAGGAAGTGGCAGATTTGAACAATGTATATCCTGCTTCCCATTTAAAGAATCTAGCCTTCCAATGCTATGTTGGGCTGAAGATTTTGACCTGTTCTTTGGACATGATTTTAGGGGTCAAAATACTGGTAATCCTTGACTTACAACTAGTCATTTGAAATTACAGTGTCCTCAGAAAAGATGCTTTATGGCCCATAAGGCACTTCTGGCTGTTGTAAAGTATTCCTCCACCCTCCAAGTCACATGACTATGTACTGGGTCACTGGCAGCCTGTTCACACTTAATGGCTGGTTGCCACCAAACTGCATGATCATGTGATAGTCATTTATAATCTCTGCCAGCTTCCCAAGAAAGTCAGTGGGGAAGCCAACAGGAAAGGTTGCAAGCTGGCTTCCGGTTCTGTGCAGTTAGCGCGACAGCTGAGGGATTGTGGGGATCCGCGCCCTACGGCTGATTTCTCTCTGGGGACCCTAAATGGACCAAAAGCCACCCCAGAGAGGTGGCAAAGAAGGAGGGAAGCCCTGTCAATCCGGACGTCCTGGGAAAGCTCTCCAGAAACCAACAGAAGGCTAGTGTCATCCATGAGTCTAGCCCAATGGTTCTCAACCTTTTTAATGCCGCGACCCCAACTGGTCGTAAGTCGAGGACTAAACCGGTCATAAGTCGAGGACTAAACCGGTCGTAAGTCGAGGACTAAACCAGTCATAAGTCGAGGACTAAACTGGTCGTAAGTCGAGGACTACCCAACCGGTTGTAAGTCGAGGACTTTCCCTGCCCAGGAGCGCCGCGCATGCGTGGTTCCGCCCCCTGCGCCGGCCGAAGCGTAGCTGGCAAGCGGCAGAGACAGAGCAGGCCGACTACCAGCTGGCCCAGCCCAAGGAAGGTAAGGCACCCGCCGGAAAAGGGGGAAAAATGGCGGACAAAAAAAATGGCGGACAGCCTTGCTTGGCGACCCCCATGAAATGGTCGATCGACCCCAAATGGGGTCCCAACCCACAGGTTGAGAACCACTGGTCTAGCCCAAGCTACATGCAGCTGAACTCAAAAAGCACTAAATTAAGTGATCGTAAACAGAGTGATTGAACTGGGTAAAAATATTGATTCTCTTCTACCTGACTGATTTCCTAAAAAAAAGAAAGAAAAAACCTCATATATATGTCATATATTTAAACACTTCAAAATGTTCCACCTATTATTTCATTGTAAAACTACAGAGAAACACTGTATTCAAGATCCTTATTATAAGACCACACAGCAACACTATACTCAAGACTGTTATTTTATTCCTGTATTGCAAGTATAAAAAAAAAGCTGATCCAAGGCCACTGAGTTATGGACAAAAGACATCCCATTCAATTGCTCTATACAGTATATAATTAGCACCTATGATGGTTTACATATTTGGGACAATTCTGACATCTTATTTCTACAGATGCGAGAACAGATTTTTACTTTTGCAAGAAATGAATAGAAAGAGACCTGACCTCTGCAACTGTTGTGCAACAGATTAATTTGGTATGTAGCTAACTTTCATTAATTAACAGGTTAGGCAAGAAAGCCAGCTGGATGGCTGGGCCAATCTTCATTCTCAGCCTAACCCACCTCACAAGATTGTTGTGGGGAAATAGGAGGAAGGAGTATTATGCATATTTGCCTTATAAAATTAATAAAGGCAGGGATATTAAATACATAAATGTAATTGATTACTATTAAAGTAAACCAATTGGGGGTGCTGATATGTTTTTACTTTTCATTTGCTCAGTGTAATTATAGCAGACAACTAAGTGGATAGGCCAGCATAGATAAAAGCAATAATTTGTGATTAGTATTATAAACATAATTCAGCTGTTTGGCATGTTGGAGGTATAGGTTGTAATTTAATTATCTTGTACACCAAATGAATAATGTGCATTTAAGATAACTTACAGGTAGTCCTCAAATTAAAAGAGTTCATTTAATGACTGAAGTTACAATGGCACTGAAAACAATAACTTATAACCATTTTTCACACTTACGAGCATTGCAGCATTACCTTGGTCACTTAATCAAAATTCAGATGTTTGGCAACTCGTATTTATGACAGTTGCAGAGTCCCAGGGTCATGTGATCACCTTTTGCTACCTTCTGACAAGAAAAGTCAATGGAGAAGCCCCAGATTCACTTAAGAACTGTGCTACTAACTGCAGTGATTCACTTAACAACTGTGGCAAGAAAGGTTATAAAATGGGACAAAACTCACTTAACAATGTCTCACTTAGTGAGAAAACTTTGGCCTCAATTGTGGTCATAACACTACCTATACCAGGGGTAGGCAACCTTGGCTCTTTTGTGACTCGTGGACTTAGCTGGCTCTGGCATTCTGGGAGTTGAAGTCCACGAGTCATAAAAGAGCCAAGGTTGCCTACCCCTGACCTATGCTGTATGCACTCAGAATTCATAGAAACTTTGAGTGACTTATTTCATCTGGATAGCTAATATGTATTAATAGTTTACCACAATTCAGTGAATGCTGTATGATGGATAAGTTATGGAAAATAAATAATTCAAATAACTGTACGGCTTATAAGAATTCCAGTATAAGAGGAAATTTCTGTTAAAATATTGTACCAAAAAGGAAAATAAATTATTACTAACCATAAGGAATTTTAATTATTCAGGTCCTATCCAAATATTAGGTAGATATAAATGAAAATCATTGCACCAGTATATAAAAAAGTTACTGTTGAGCCCTAAAGCTTCAGACAGAGAGGCAAGGTACATATTACGTCCTCAGGATCAAACGACACAACACACTTTGACAAAAATGGTGAAAAAAATGGTAATCTGTCCCCTAATAGCCAGGGCTGTTGCTGCTGTTGCTGCTAACTGTGCAAATGGCGCACCTGTGCTCCAAGCACCCACATCTACCAGTGAATCCTGGTGGCCTATCACAAACAATAAAAACTGGAAAACTAGTTGGTACCTGTGGAAACAAAAACATCCCAGATAATCTCCCAGTCTACTGCTGCAAGTACAAGTCGTAACCACTTGCTTAACAACCATTCTAGGGTTACAATGGAGTTTTAAAAAGTGCCTTTACAACCCATCCTCAAAGCTGCAAAGCGTTGCACACATATGTTGTGGTTGTGATTGCATGCTCATGGGTCAAAATTCCTAACAGTTCAATTAATTATTCTTGAAGTCCTTTTAGAACAAGGTGCTGATGTAAAAAGAACCTTCAGATGAAAAGGTGGTTTTTGTTTCCAGATGCAAATATCTTATGTGTTCCAAATCAACCCACAAGGTCAATAAAATGACTCTCAGACCACTCTGTTCATTTTCTGAACTTACTGTTTGTCCTGAGCCCTAGGAAGTGCAAGGAAAACTTAAACATCAGTTTAGAAAGCAGCTGCACCTTTCTATGAAAATACTGCAAGGTAACTTGAGTACTCTGTGCACAAGGATCATACAGGTTGTTGGTAGGATTTATTTTTAGTAACAGTGTCTTTATTCCGTTCCCTTCTCTGTCATTACTGTGTATTTCATGATCTATTATGATAGATACCCACAAAGGGTATCAAGGTCAGCCTACGGAAAAGAATGAGATAATAAAATGAATAAAAAATAAAAGTAGTTTAAAAATAATGAAAAATAGAATTTGTATTATATTAAATGGTTTTATTTATTAAAGCAGGTATATACAGGCAATACTTTTTTTAAAATGTCACCTTATTTAGTCAGGTTGTACAATTTGCTTCAATGATCATCAACAGAAACTGTTCCTGCTCCTAATTAAAATAGTTAAAAATAAGACTCTCTTTGTTTGGGATGGAGAGTGAGGATCTGGTTTTAGCACCCTTATATTCCTTTTCTGATGGACAAGATGATGAACTTTTCAAGTTTTCCAAGTTTCGGAAAAGGTTCCACATACCATGCTTGTATCAGCAATGTGATTATAAGCATACCTATTTTATTTCTCAATAAAAAATCTGCTTTGTGCTCTTCTGGCTTTTTCAAGATCATCGAAAGTGATAGCTCCTTTTGGCATTTCTATCATCGCATACTCTGTGTCAATTATGTTCTCTGCTTCAGCTGAAGAAAAAGATGGATTCATGTATATATTGCATCAGTTTTGTAAGACCAGAGATAATCAATGATACTACATTTGTGCAAAGAGATTACTGTACTTACATTTCATTCTTTGTAGTAAAGTTCCATACCCTTTATCATACTGATTGGCAAGTATAAAGCTCAAAGGTATAATTGGAATAAAGAGTTGAGGTTTCTTATTTTTTATTGCTCTGTATTGAAAAAAATTATACACTAAATAAACAGGAAATAAAAAATAGTCAATATCCAGATAAAATGCTTTAAATGCAAAATATTAAGATTACTTAATGCTGAAATTAAACAGGTTTTTATGGCAATAAAGCTCTGTAGCTCTTAGTTTATATTTTCATTTGGTATAATTATGCAAATAATATGGTTAACCAAATCTCATACATATTCAGTTCTTTTAATGTGTTATTAATGTGGTTTTGCTAACAATTATGCTAACAGTTATATTTTGTTGTGCGAACTGTAAATCCTATGTTTAATTGGTTGTTGTAAGGGCTTTTTCAGTTCACCAGATTATAGCAGAACAATTTATTTATTTATTTTATTTTACAAAATTTATATGCCGCCCTTCTCCCCATGGGACTCAGGGCGGCTCACAGCATGTTAAAACAATATACAAAATTACCCCTTCTAAAAACCAATTAAAACCCAAATATTAGTGGCTGTGACTATTTAAAATCATTAAAAATTATCCCTATTTAAAATTCACCCTAGGTCAGGCCCGCTTGTTGAAA
>NW_015387366.1:159094-202931 GCF_001527695.2 Protobothrops mucrosquamatus | reverse complement strand
TCGGGTCAGAGGCCGCAAAGGCACGACTCGGTCCAATGCTGCGGCGGCAGTTGTCTCCCAAGCCGCCGCCTGATTTTCCGCCGAGTCGTGGACCAGATCCTCCGGATGTGCCATTGTTACTCATTTACTGTAAATTTGTTTCTGGCCATATTGACTGAAGATAATTATGATAAATATTTGTTCTAATATTGTTTTCCACACCAAAATGCAAGATACTTCTTGGTAAGAAAATTCTCTCCTCCCATTCCATTTGTTTACTCTAAGCAAGCAAGCTTATTAGCTCACATTACTTGATATACCAGAGCAGGGGTCTTCAAACTTGGCCCTTTTATGACTTGTGGACTTCAAGTCCCAGAATTCCTCAGCCAGCGTCTGGGAGTTGAAGTCCACAAGTCATAAAAGGGCCAAGTTTGAAGACCCCTGTACCAGAGTGATATAGAGGTTAAGATGTTAGCCTAAGAATGCAGATAGTCAACTTCAAGTCCATCCTCAGCTATAGCAGCTCACTAGGTGAATTTGGACCAGTCACTTAGACCAAACTATCTCAAAGGGCAAAAGATGGAGGCCGGAGTTCTATGTACACTGTTTTCAACTCTGAAGGAAAGGTGTACCTAACAAATACAAATAAAAAGCAAATGCAATCTTTAAACCATTCAGGAAGCAATGTTTTAATGTACTATAGAGCAAACATCGTGTAGTGGTTAAGGTACCAGCTAAAAACTGAGAGACTGCGAGTTCTAGTTCTGACTTAGGCACAGAGCTAGCTCGATGATTTTGGGCAGTGGGCTCTCTCTCAGTCCTAGGAAGAGCAAACCAAAATCCTGCAGGGGCTAGTTGTCAGAAGTCAACCAAAAAATGCAAATCAGGATCCTTCGTTTATCCCTCTCTTCATAGACCAATATTGCTAAACTAGGAATAGAACTAGCTTGGCTCCAATTGAAATCACAACTGAAGATATAGGCCAGAAATTTCAATTAGGTGTAATAGTAAACCAACTCAGGTTGCTTAGTTTCTTTTGCTATCAGGAGTGCGAGGCTGCATGCATACTCTGCCATAATACAGCAGGAACCAGTATTGTGAAGGACTCTTCCTTATGTGATGCAATGTTTGTTATTTGAAAAGGAACAGAAAAGGGAGATAATTACTAAGGTGATTATCTTTAACACAGAATGCATAGCTGGTCTGCACCTGGACCAAAAGACATTTTTTATTTCATGTACACCTCTAGACTGGAATATACAATCAGTTTTACTTCTTAGTTAATGTTTTATTTTAAATGCATCCTTTAGCAAATAAAAGAATGAGAGTAAAAACAATAAAATCTGTCTCTCATTTACTATTTATGGGGGGAAAAAAGAATTGCATACCCAATTGTTAGGCCCACAGTCGTAAGGGCATAAAATGATCCAAAATACTTGAGAAACTCCCGTGTGCCGGCAATTTGCATGGCCATCTGTCTCTCACGCATTTGATTTTGCATCAGAAGTTGCCTTTCTAGCTGAATGTAAAAAAGAAAAAAAAGATTTTACTGATATATTTCAGTAACACAGAATAACAATGTCTTCAGCCTTTATATATTTGGTACCTATTTTCATAATTTCAGGATAAAGAATTATTATCTTAGAATACTTGTTGAAATTTAAAAGATCATACGCTTTTTCAAATTACTGCATAAATATTTGCCTTTTATGTATTTTGGATGACTTAGAAAAATGAGGTTTTCCCATTAACTTCTGACAAAAGAGACAGGAAAATTGTTCAAGCTCTTAATATTATGACAATCTGTTTATCACAGAGGTAGGCAACCTTGGCTCTGTTATGACTCGTGGACTTCAACTCCCAGAATTCCTGAGCCAGCAGGAATTTATTTAAAATATTTATTTAAAAATATTTACAGAACTATCGGCAAATTTGATGATATTTGTTCCAGTGAAAAATATGTTTAGTATAGCACTTAAAACCAGCCTTGATTCATTAGTCATTGATTCACCATGTGTAATTGGTTATCTCTTAATTTATGAATCAGTAAAAATTCCCATTCAAAATTACCAGGGTCACCATCTAATGTCAAAAAAGGTTAACAGCTAGGTGTCAAGTCAATGTAATTACTGCTACAAAGTTCAAATACCCCAATGCAGGAAATGATTAAGTACATAGTTATAGTCTTTGACTTATGACCTGTTACTTAACAACTGTTCAAAAGTTACAATGGATCCTGAAAAAGTAATTTGCAACCCAGATTCAAAGTTCTGATAGCTGCTCCTTCCCCATCGTCACGGGACTGCATTTTGGGTACACTCATCTCACAGTCACATGATCAAAATTTAGAATGTTTTTACTAAAAACTGGCATTTATTCATGATTTCCAGCAAAAAAAAAGGCCCATAGCAAAGAATGGCTTCTCTTAATGACCACTGTAATTGCTTAACAACCCCTGCAAAGAAGGTCATAAAACTGGGTGAGGTCATGTGATGACCTACTTAACAGCCATCATGATTTACAACCATAATTATGCATTCATTCAATTACGGTTGTTAAGTCAAGGACTATCTGTATCTCTATTATATTATCAATCTGTTTTATTTCCTGCATCATAATCCAAATGAGACTTTAGTATGTCACCACGCTGGATCTCAAAACAGTTTCAAATCAGTGCTTTAGCATGCCATGATAGGTTATCATGCTGTACCCTGCTGTTACAGTTTATTAGATATATATGAATGCTCTGGAACTCTCTTAAAGCAACAAATTCTAGATACATGATAAAGTGCTACAGGGCACGGCCTTGAAAGTCTCACTCCCTGTCTGTTTTTTCTTTTTCTTCTCTTCCTCACCCCACTGTGGAGTTAAGGAGCTATATACTTATCTATGAAACCTGGCAGAAAAACAATACTGGAATAAATTTGTTGATCCTGTCGTCAGTGCCCATTCTGTCTCTGTTGGATCTGTCTTATTGTCAAGTGGCGAAGTCCTGATTAAGTGATGATCTCACTTGTTATAAGCAAGGTGACTGGCTTCTCTGACTTTTTGCAGTCCCTTTTTATCATATCATCAGCCAGCACAGAAAAAAAAATCAAATCACTAAGCAGATATGGAGAGTCTGGCTTCAGAACTCACTTTGTCTGCCCTTCCTCCCCACAGTGTAAAACAGTGTAAAATAACAATAATAATAGATACCAGGAGAGCCTATCATTAGGCACCTGAAGGCACCAAGACAGCAATAGATCTAGTAAAGATGTAGACAAATTTTGCCATGCTGTGCAACCATTTAACTCCTCTAAAGCCAAACAAGAGCTGCTGAACAACTATCTCTCTTACCTGGGGATGGGGGTGACTGAAAGTGGCAACAAGAGAGAAATTGGCAAAGAAGCCACACAAAGCCCAGTTCAATATCCCTCATTGTTTTTCAGGACACTATAATGAGGGAAAGCTGTGCATTTATGTAAAGATATAAGCGGAGAAGTCCATTAAAATAAATCATCAATGCAATTTTCTCTGCGTTTTGGGAATCCTAAATAAAACAATGAGGAGATAGGTAAAGAGTGTGAAAGGAATGCAAGAAACAAAAAGCTAGTGGGAAATGGAAATAATGTGAGAAAAATGGGCTCAGTGGAAGCTGGCTAATGGCCAGAGAAAAGGGGCACATCCATGCTTACAAACACTTCTGAATACAAATAGTCCTTGACTTACAACAGTTCATTTAGTGACCGTTCAAAGTTACAATGGCACTGTAAAGAAGTGACTTATGACTTTTTCACACTTACGACCATTGCAGCATTCCCATGGTGACAATCTAAATTCAGACGCTTGGCAACTGACCCATATTTATGATGGTTGCAGTGCCCCAGGGGTCATTTGATCCCCTTTTGTGACCGTCTGACAAGCAAAGTCAATGGGGAATCTAGATTCATTTAATAACCGTGTTACACAGACAACTAAGGTTGAGGATCTTTTGTTGACAGAAAAATTTATTGATTTCAATGTAACTGCCCAGGTAAGTAGACACTGTATTCTAACATTTGTTACCTATGGGTAACAATTTTACATGAGGACATGTGCAGCTTGCTACCCACAATATAAATCATACATTTGTCTTCTAAATAGAACAATATAATATGAATCTCCATTACATAAAAAAAATAACTGGAACTCAATGAGACGTACTTATGAATAGATGATATAGGATTCAGCCTTCCTCTGTGAGAGAGATGGGTAGGTATTAAATATGATAAAATAAATAAAAATGTGTTCTAGTAGCTGTCAATTTGGTATACTTTTATTACCAAGTGAAATATAGCAACTATCTCCCCCTTGGACTTGGACAAAATGAACTTACATGGGCACCTTATTTTATTTTATTTTATTTTTATTTATTTATTTATGGCCTTACTCTAAAAAGAAATCTATTTTTTTTTAAATGTTAGAGAAGATCATACTGTATTTCTAAAATCTTTACATTGTTACAAAGTTCTGTAATGCAAAAACCTACCTGAAGTCGTGAATTCATAAGCATGAATTCCTGCTGATTCTTTAGGTTTTCATTGACAGATTTTGAAAAGATGAATCCCATTTTGATCTATAAGGAGGGAATTCATTGTAACCGTCATTAACAATCTCCCAAACACTTTACACATAATAACGCTATCATATATCTTGAAGAAACCAGAAAATGTGGGTGGACAGTTTTGCTGTGCCTTTAACGATGGTTGCCAACAATAGGCTGAATTTGTAGGAGGGCTGTCAGATCTGAGCTGCAAAAATCCCAGGCCATACAAAGGAATCAAAAACCTACCCAAAACTATAAACTCGGTTCTTCTATCTTAGTGGCGGTGGAGGCATCTGCAGCCCAGCTATGGTTACTCCTACTTCCTGCATACGAAATCATAAATCGCTGTTTACAAACCACAATTGCCGAGAAGGGGGATAGGAGTCCTCGTCCAGAGAATCAGCCTCCGAGCTGCAGTTCGCAAGTCAGACACCCAAACTCACGCGGGCGACGCACGTGCCGCCCACTCTGAGCATCCCAGCCTTCTTGAAGGCCGGGGAATGATGGGAGTTGTAGTCCCAGAGTCTACCGACGCCCAGTCACTGCAAACCACCGCGCATACATCACTGCTCTGCCAAGCCCCAATCGTGCACAAAACGGCGAAGAGAGACCGTGCTTCCCAACCCCTCTCCGTTCTTGGTTTTTCCTTAGCCCGGGGATGTCCAACCCTGACAATTTTAAGGCTCGTGGACTTCAATTCCCAGAAATCCCCAGCCAGCCATGCTGACTGGGCAATTCTGGGAGCTGAAGTCCATAGGTCTTAAAGTTGCCAAGGTTGGACACCCTGCCTTGAGTCCAAACTTTCTCATATTTTACCTTTCCAGGTGATCTTCGCTCACTCAGAATCTCGGCTAGTTGGTTGGCCTAGAATGCAAAGCACTTCCGGGCGCAATTCGCCCAGCGCGGCTGACGAACAGATTGACCGGAGTTTGTTATGGGCGTTAAAAACAGCGAAGGCATTGGAAGCAGTTGTGGAAATCGCCAGCGAGGCAGGGAGGGAGGAAAAGTTCCAGCGCAGAGAGGATCCCGTGCTGTGGTATGCCACTTTTCAGTAACAACAACTAACGAGTGCAACTAACAACCACGGGGGGAAAAAACCATCCGTGTCGGGTTGATAGCTGCCATATGCATCCTCAGGGAGAGTCAGTTGGGGTAAAGATTCTCAGATCAGGCTGCAGACCTCCTCATTTTGCCTTGAGTTGGATTGTGTATGATTCATGCCCGCATCTGTTTGCTCCATAGCCGGCTGGGTGGTGATCAGATAATAAAACTGCATTTTTCTATACACCCTTCCTAAAAAAAAGCAAAGCTCGGTGGTATACCCAACTCTTTGCAACGCCAGTCCTTTCTTGGATGGTGATCAGATAATAAAACTGCATTTTTCTATACACCCTTCCCAAAAAATGCAAAGCTCGGTGGTGTACCCAGCTCTTTGCAACGCCAGTCCTTTCTTGGACGCGTTTGGTGGGGGGGTACTGTTGAGTGTAGCGACGATCGGGGCAACAAGAAACAACCCCCCCCCCCAAAAAAACCTGGAAAACATGCTAAAATAGACTAAACGCTGATAGGAGCTTCGTAGCTCAGAAATGCAACATTAAGTAAAAGTTGCAAGCTTAGACGAGCACTAAGACTGCGCTCAAGTTTGACCTCACAGGGCTGTTGCTGTGTGGAAAACCGGAGGAGGAAGGCGTATGTTCGTTACCTTAAGTAATTTATAAAGATCATAAAGGCGGGATGTAAATAAACTTAAGTTTTAAACCGCTAAAAAGGTCAGGGAGAGAATCCTCCCTTCAGTAGAAGGGTTAAAAAAAAAAGAGAGAGACGCGGCGACGTCCTTGCGGTCGAAGCCCCGCCTTCTTTTATGGGCTGGAAGAGAAACCTGCGTCTATGGCCAAAGCCGATTAGTGACTTGAGGGAAAATGTGGAGGGCATCTCCGGCCACGGCCAGGCTTTTGGCAAGAGGTAAAACATATGAAGAAGGTTGCAGGAATGTAACCAGATAACAATATGTGAAAGACTTTTCTGTCTTCTCACTTGACCCCAGACATATTTTTTTTAACTGAAATGGCAAGGGGTGATCAAAGTCTAACAGCTGTGCTGACTCAGGAATTCTGGGAGTTGTAGTCCACGAGTCATAAAAGAGCCAAGGCTGCCTACCCCTGGTCTAACAGAATAACAGAGTTGGAAGGGATCTTGGAAGTCTTCTAGTCCAACCCCTTGCTCAAGCAGGAGACCCTATACCAGTGGTTCTCAACCTTTTTAATGCCGCAACCCCAACCGGTCGTAAGTCGAGGACTAGACCGGTCGTAAGTCGAGGACTACCCAACCGGTCGTAAGTCGAGGACTTTCCCTGCCCGGGAGCGCCGCGCATGTGTGGTTCCGCCCCCTGCGCCGGCTGAGGCGTAGCTGGCAAGCGGCAGAGACGGAGCAGGCCGACCACCAGCTGGCCCAGCCCAAGGGAGGTAAGGCACCCGCTGGAAAAGGGGAAAAATGGCGGACAAAAAAAATGGCGGACAAAAAAATTGCGGACAGCCTTGCTTGGCGACCCCCGTGAAATGGTCGATCGACCCCAAATGGGGTCCCGACCCACAGGTTGAGAACCACTGCCCTATACCATTCCAGACAAGTGACTGCCCAGTCTCTTCTTGAAAGCCTCCAGTGATAGAGCACTTCTGATGGCAAGCCGTTCCACTGGTTAATTGTTCTCACTGTTAGGAAATTTCTCCTTAGTTCCAGGTTGCTTCTCTCCTTGATTCACTTCCATCCATTGTTTCTTGTCCTGTCTTTTGGTGCTTTGGAAAATAGGTTCATCCCCTCCTCTCTGTTGCAGCCTCTCAAATACTGGAACACTGCTATCATGTCACCCCTAGTCCTTCTTTTCACTAGACTAGACATACCCAATTCCTGCAACCTTCTTCATATGTTTTAGCCTCTAGCCTCCTAAACATCTTTTCTGCACTCTTTCCAGAGTTTCAACATCTTTTTGATAATATGGTGACCCAAACTGGATGCAGTATTCTAAGTGTGGTCTTACTAAAGCTTTACCAAACAGTATTAATACTTAATATGATCTTGATTTTATCATTCTGTTAACACAATCTAGGTTTGGATTGGCTTTTTTGGCTGTTGCCACACGCTGCTGGCTCAAATTTAAATGATTGTCCACTAGGATTCTACGATCCCCTCTCACAACATTTGTTTTTTCTTGTCTAAGTTTAAAACCTTATTTTTTCTGCATTGAATTTCATTTTGTTAGATAGGGCCCAGTGTTCATGTCTGTTAAGATCCATCTGAATTTTGAGTGGGGTGTTGCTTCTGGGATGTTGCTATTACTGCCAGTTTAGTGTCATCTGCAAATTTGATGAGTTTTCTTCCTATTCTGTCATCTAAATCTTTTATGGAGAGGTTGAAGAGTATATGGCCTAAAAGAGAACCTTGGGGGGGTACCCCAAGGCTTACTTCCCTTCATGTAGATGTAATTCTATTAAGGACTACACATTAAATGCAGTGTCAGCCAGTTACAAATCCATCTGGTCATGATACTGTCTATCCCATATTTTTTTTAGCTAGCCAAGAAGTAGGTTGTGATCTACTTTGTTAAATGCATTGCTGAAATCCAAGTAATCTTTGTACGCTGCATTTTGCTGCTCCACTAATTTAGCCACTTTGCCAAAGAATGAAATAAGATTTATTTAGCATAATCCATTTTTGACAAACCTGTGTAAGCTTCTGGTTATAGCTTTGCTTGCTTTTAGGTGTTAGCAGGTCTGTCTGCTTAAACTTTGGGCTGAGAATTATGATGGAACCAGTGAGGTTAGACTGTGTATAAATACACATTAAAACATACATACATGTATATGTATGTAGGAATAAAATAATAGCAATAGCAATAGCACTTAGACTTATATACCACTTCACACTGCTTTAAAGCCCTCTCTAAGCCGTTTACAGGGAGAGGAAAAAGCAGCTCCACCCACTATTTATCCTGCCTCTATTGATCATCAGCCCCTCACAGATTATTATTTGAGGACTAGAAGACCTCCAAGCATCTTTTTAACCTTATGATACTGTGTTCTGTGTAAATAGGATCTATGCACTACAACTTTGATTGGCGTTTGTGAGATGTTTTGTATCAATTGCACACTAGGTGGTGGTATTGCACCTATTATGAGAGCTGAAGTTAATCCAGCAACTACTGATATGCCCCAGTTAAATATCCAGCCTTTGCTCCTATATTTATATTTTATCTCTTCGTCATAAACTAAAGCACAGGGTGGCACCACCAACACTGTGTAAAACTCTCAAATTGATCTGTGCCTTGTGAAAATTATCTATCTTTGGCCAACTTTTGTGACAACTTAGGTAACCAGCCAACATCCCAATTTGATTCAAGACTTGTTTAATGCAGAATAAAGTATTACTGCTTCATGTTTAAAAAGAATTAAGATTAATGGTGGTACAGTGGTTAGAGTGCAGTATTGCAGGTTTACTCTGCCCACAGCCTGGAGTTTGATCACAGTTGACTCAGCCTTCCATTCTTCCGAGGCTAGCTGCTAGTTTTTAAGAAAGAGATACATTTAATACAGTGTTTTTCAAATGTAGCAACCTTAAGATGTGTGGATGTCAACTCCCAGAATTCAGTCAGTAATGTCTACACACTTAAGTCCACACATCATTAAACATTGTTTAGTGTATCAAGAAAACAAACAGGCTCAGAGAGCAGCAAGGACTCCACAGGGTATTTCTTTTTTGCCATCTTGTGAGATATATATGGTTTATCCTATTTAGATATCTACATATCAACCTGGAGAAGTTTATTTGGAGATTGTACCAAGATGCTCTCAATAGGCGAGTGATCCTCAGGTCTAACTCAGCCCTGGGAAGGCAGTAGAGATCTATAGTTCCTATTTGGAGGTGAATGAAAGCAAAAGTGCTGACAGTCGAGAAAATATAGTTGGTTGAAGATCTTTATGGAAGAATGTCATCTGCTTTGGATGGAGCCACAATTGATTGGCAGCTTGGAGAAAGGACTGTTGGCCAATGTTAGAAAAAAATCCATGTCATGGAGCCAAGTTTGAGTCACTAGCCAGTTTAATTCAAAGGATCGAATTAAGGTGAGGAGAGAGAGGCACTGGAAAGCAGGGCTGGTCCCAGGAAAGCATCCAATTGTCTGAGCTGATAAAATTCAGCTTCTTAAGATCTTTTTGATCACTGCTATGCGTGAGACACCAAGGAAAGAGTGAGGAGCAAGCAGGTTGTCTACAACTTCTTGGGGTCCATCTGTCACAGGGTCTTTTTAGGCATGTTACACATCTGACAGGACACATTTGGCTTCTACTAAAAAAGAATGTGTTATTACAGAAACGTGTACGAAAGAAACACAAATCGGAATGAGAATTTTGACTTGTTACAGTTTTACCTTGCCTCTGTATTTGTACAAATTGATTCTCCTCTGTCTTTTTGAAGTTTGTCTTTTCTATTCATCTGTCCTTTGCCTTATATTACAATGGTATTGGCAACTATTTCTAAAGTTCAATTTCTTACTCTGTTTCCAACCAACTTCAAACTGTTTATAGCTTCATTGGTGTAGTTAGGCTTCTGTTTTTTAATTATAAAATCACATACTTCATTATGCTTAAGAGTGTCTGTCTCCATCCAAATACTGGGTGTTCTGCTTCACCTTTTCTGTTTCCTGCTCACCCTTTCTTTCCTAGTTTATACCACTGTTAAACTTTAGTGTTTTATTATCCTCCTCTGCCTCCATCTCCTCAGAACCCCTTGCGCCCTCCAGGACCTCTCTGCAGTATCTTCCTTGCCCTTCATTCAGTTTTCTTTGGAATTTGCACAGCTCATCTGCCTCCCCCCGTCTGTGCACACTCACTTCCTTCCTTTCATCATGAGGTAAAACTTTGTTGAGATCTCTTGAGTCTCCCCCCCCCCCAAGCTGGTGTTGTTCATTCTGGGGAAGAAGAGCTGGGCACTTCTGCTATTGCTAGAGCCCTCCCTACTGATGTACAGTTCCCTCCAAGTTTGCCTCTCCTCTAGCTTCATGGCATTGGTGACCTCCAGGGGTATGTGGAGCACAAGTCAAAATGCAGGTCACAAGGGTGCTGCTGTTTTATGTGCTCTGTCTGTCTGTCTGTCTGTCTGTCTGTCTGTCTGTCTGTCTGTCTGTTTGTCTGTCTCTCTCTCTTATACCCAGACACACTAAATTGATGCATTTTTACTTTTTTGACCACGCCCTCTGGACATCCTGGTGGCTTGTGTCTCACATCTTGTGTACATGCTTGCATGCACACTCTTCTCTCCTCGTCCCTTTTTACTTCCACATTTTGTTTCTTCTCTTCCTCAGCAGTTACATACAACCCCAGCCATTCTTACCACTTTTTTGTTCTCTGACAAACAAATTGCCTCCACTGTGTCTCTGTGTAATACATATCAGTTCCAACTCTTTCCTCACAGAAAGGTACACGCACAACCAGTGCTTTTTTTCTATATATAAAAAAAAAAGGTGCCGGAATTCACACAAGTCATACAACCCGCCTTGCCTACCCTACAAGGTTCCATCCAAAAAAGGTGCCGGAACTCCGTTCCTGACGTTCTATGAGAAAAAAAGCCCTGCGCACAACTATCTTTACTTCCAGTTTCTGGGAGGTAGCTATGACTCTGTAAGGGTCAAGTTACATGACCTGGGGCCTACTTGTGGTGAATGTTGGGTAGGGTTCAAAGTGGTGCTCAGGTCCTGAGCTAAGATCCAGGCCACCCTCCTGCCAGGCCAATAACCCCACAGAAGGTCTTCTGTTGGTGACAGCTCAAGAAGAAATATCTTGATCCCTCTGGAACTAAGACAACAGCAGTACTGATGGAAATGCAGGAGGCGTAGACTATCCATCTGGCATTGCCATTGGTCCAGCACCAGCCAATTCATGGAACTGAACACTGAGTTGGCAGCTGCCCTTCCATCAAAGTAGCTGACTTGGTCTCTGGAAGATGATGAGGCTTTACAATGGCATGCAGACCATTTCTTGGACTCAGTCTGGAATGGTCACAGGTGGACCTTGGCCATCCTCTCACACAATCATAGTCCCATTCTAGAAAAAGGCAGACTTCGACTGAGCCCTCCATGTGCTAAGCATTTCCAAGACGGATTAGTGTTGTAGATGGGGCTACTTTTAAGGTAGCCCTGAAGTGTAGATGATTCAGATAGAAACCCTGTAGTTTTTGCTTGGTATGGTGCCAATCTGCACTGACTATCAATTTGCTTCATGATTCAGTTCAAGGTACTAACCTTGACCCTAAACCAGTGCTTCTCAACCTTGGCAACTTTAAGATGTGTGGACTTGACACACAGCAATTGGCTAGGGAATTCTGGGAGTTGAAATCCACACATCTTAAAGTTGCCAAGGTTGACAAACTCTGCTCTAAACATTCAGGCTATCAGAAAAGCTCCAGCTTCTTATGTTAACACCTTTAATTTTTATTTTTATTCTTGTATATGAACATTTCCTTCTTCTTTTCCCATCAGAGCAAGTGACTTCATAAGACTATGGAACAGTGTCCTCAAAGAGAGATTCCTACTAGATCGGGATAACTATAGCATTGTTTTGGTGTGTTTCTTTTTTCTTTTTTTATTGTTGCAGGTTCTACTTTCGCTGATGCTTTTATTCAGTGTTGTTGTCTTGTTTTATTTTTTGTAAGTTGCCTTGAATAGGTTATGTTTTATAGGAAAAGAGGGAAATTAGTTAATTAGTGGAACACAGGGTTAGATGGGTTGGACTTTATTTTGTAATGTGATATGTAAAGTAATGTTTTGAGTTCTGAGTTAAGTACTATTTCGCAGTTATTTTAGGAGAAGTGTAATATTGCACTGTCATGATCTTGCTTTCTCCTTTTGGTTAGCATTGCAAGGAAGTTAATTATACTGCAAGGCATAATTTTCCTCAAAAATGGGACTTTGACAATCCCTTACTAAGAACTGTAATTTCTTAGAAATAAATGAAAATCATAAGATCAGTTGAAAATGAGTCCAAAGCTGCAATTCTTTGCATCCCATTTGTAAGACGTTTTTCAGTTAAAGTACTTATCCCCAGCCCAGTTTTTTTTTTAACCTGTTTCACAGAATGAGGTATGGTAACCTGATTCCTGTGCAGGTTCATGTTGCCAATTTTTACATGTCTTCCTTACATACCTTATATCTGTCACATATTTCTGATCTCAAAGTGCTGAAATTATCATGAGGATTCATCCACAAGTTCTTGCTTCAACACAGCCATTTATTGGTGCTGCTGCTAAAACTAACATAAGCCAATAGAGCTTTGTGAACCCCAGGACTGGCACTACGAATCAGACCTACTGGACATCTGTCAAACATGACACTTCTACCAGGGTCACTGTTCAGAAGTCCAGAGCTTTCTGTTCTGAACCCTCTTTTTCATTTTTGTTAAAAGAATAATTTGGGGTTTCCACAAACTGGGTCGATGCAAGAACAAATCAAAAATAAAATCCAGACATTCCGTGAAAAAGGAGATTTATTTTATTCCCACGAACAGAGATTTGTTTCTGGGGAATAGAGGAAATGGTTTTACAGGGGGACTGGTCCTTGGTGTGAGCTCCGGGGTGTGGATTGTGTACATGGTGGTTTTAACATGGGTTCTTCCTGTGCAGATGTGCAGTTCAGGATGCTTCTGATGTGAGCGTGTGAAATCCGGAAAGACAGATCGCTCTCAGATATGTAGATTCCATCTCTTATGTCTCCCTTTATCCTAGGGCAGGGGTAGGCAACCTTGGCTCTTTTATGACTCGTGGACTTCAACTCACAGAATTCCTGAGCCAGCATGGTTGCCTACCCTTGTCCTAGGGGGATTCTGATCTTTGACGGAGTCAGTGAGATGCTGGTCTAAACTTTAGGATTGTATGTTTATTCTGAGGGTGGTCAGCAGTTCAGAGAGCTATTAAAAAGGGGGGGAGGGGCAGATCAGAGGCCTTTTAACTTCTATCAATTTTACCCAAAATTTCTGATTCGCCACGTAGTATAAACTCAGAATGGATGCCTTTAGCCCATATTCTATTGCTATTCTATTCTATGGGACATATCTGTTTTAGAGTACACTAAATTGGAACTTTGGGTGTCAGACAACATAGAGGAGATTTAAAATTGTTTTTCATATGACCGAAGGCTTTTCCCCCAATGTGTCATGCAAAACTGCCAGGGAGTTGATTCTTACAGAATTGAGTACTGTCAAGCATGTGATTTGAATGTGGTTAACAATTTCTGATTCAGCCAGTAAATTCCTGCGAGTGATTAGCAGCATTTCTTGCCGCAGAAATCTGGAATGTGGCTTGCTTTACTTTGTTTCTAACAATTCAGATGTATGTATGCTAGGAAATCAACGTGTTGTTTTTTTTAATTACACACTTTGTGAATTGTTATTGTATCAGGCAGGAACTGCCAACCTTTTGATTTCCTGTTGAGATAAAGCTGTTGATAAGCCTGTTCCTGTTGAGTTAAACCAAAATGTTTCTGTTCTGCCCCTGAAATGACTGAATATGAATTGTGGGGTTTGTCCTCTTCTCTTACCATACAACCAAAGGCCTCAAGTGGGGAAAACTAGGGGCACCCCTTCTAAAGGCCTGACTTACTATTGATTTGTGTTATAGTAGTGTGGAACCTGTGATGGATGAAGATAAGATGGATAAAGCTTCATAGGCCAATATCACTCCTGTAGAAGAGGAACATCACATATGTGAAATTCCTATGGTAACAATTATGTCTTTCGTGAACATAAGGGGGATGATCGTTTGTACAGTAACCAGAGGAGCAGGTTGTATTGAATAGAATGGAGTGCATGCACAAATGCACACACACAGACACACACACACACACACAAAATATGTCTTTCTCTCATCTCTTCTCTCATCTCTCTCTCTCTCATCTGTCTATCTGCATTGCACTCAAGCAAACAAATTAGTATGTATGTGTTGAAAAAATGAACTCATACGTATTAGATTTGTTTATTTTTCACATTTTTGAACCACCCATTTCCCTTAAAGAGCAACTCTGGGTAGTATACAATACAACATCAGAATATAAAACAATACATAAAATTAAAATGTTAAAGTTAAAAAATTAAAAAATATTCAGTCATTCCAAATTAGATGTTAATAATAACAGGGTTTTTTTTCTTTGCTTAACTAAGACCTTTGAATGCACACCCTCTATTAAAACTTTGACTTCTGAGAACTTGGACAATTTGCAACTATTTGGGAGGAATTTCCATTTCCCTTATTTGGACTTAATTCCAAGTAATCATATTGAGGATTAGTCTTTAATGTAGAGAAACCCTATTCTCTGGAGCCAGATTTGGAATTTTGAGAAGCTGTTTTTGATACATGCACAAAACGGTTGGCATAGCGGGAAAGTTGAACCTCAAGGGATCAGTTTACCAGAATGCAAATTGAGGGGAGTCGCTCTGGCATCTCTGTAGCCTCCTGGGATTCCAAGTCCCTAAAGGGTGCAGTTTGCCTTGTGACTTTGCAACACATTTTGATGGAACCTAGGCTTGCTACAGATGATCTTGCACAAAGGTGTTATGAGAAATGCAGCTTATTCTTGATGATATACTTTGCAGCACATCATCTCCCCATAATTATATGTAATTCCTTTTTATTTAAACACATCTTTAACAAAATAAAATGAGGAACCATTGGAACCTGGGCAACAGCTGGGGGGGGGATTGCTGGATATATTCATGTCCATAGGAGCCACATTGGGACTTCTGCTTCACTGTATCCGTTTATATTTTATAACGTTTAGTATTACTTGTAACTCCCTAATGTGTGTAATTCAGTTGCTAGATTGTTATTCATTCTCCACTTGCAGAGGAAGCTTAATGGATTTTGTGATACCCAGTTTCTATATATGAATCAAACATTCATTCATTCATTCATTTATTGAAGGAAAAGTCTTCATCGTGGTTCAGTCCAAGCCAGGGATAAACAACATGGCGACTGCTTTAGAAAGAAGGTTGCAGTTTATTGAAGAGGAGAGCCAGACAGAAATATGGCTCTGGAAGAAAAGAGAGCAAGCACATGTAGGGAGTGGGTTTTTATATCCTCTGGAGCCTTTTGTTTGGAGTTGTTACTGTGGCATGAACTTTGACCTGAGTCTGAGTGTGCCCTTTGGTATCTGTGGGTTAATCCTGTTATGTCCTGTTTTAGAATTTGGGTGGGGTATGTAGATTTTAGGTGTCTTTGTCTTCTTAATCTTCTAGCTGGGGGCCTCCAAACTTCCTGGATTATTTACATCTGCATTTCTACAGAGCTGGTTTCTGCTTGGAGGAGGGAGACTTGGGGCTATTAAGAAAACTGGGCATGCTTTTCTGCCTCTTTAAGATCCTTTGAGAAAATATATTTTTCTGCCCTTTTAATATTTCCTTCTCTGGGGGACTGACTTCACACACATACATTCATTCATTCATTTATTCATTCATTCATTCATCAGCCACTTGATACTAGCTCCATCAACATCCTGGTCCCAAGGCCTGGGGAAAAAGCCAGATCTCTGCCACTTTCTTGAAAGCCAACAGGTTGGGATCATCTGCATCTCCAAGAGGAGGCTGTTCTTTAAGGCTGGCTTCCAAAATCTTACTAGGTGACTTCGTCTTTGAACTGGGCCCCCAGTTAGTGATCCACAGATGCAATTGGTAAAGAGAAGAACCGATGCTTTGCCACTTCTATTGCCACGGTGTAGGCCCAAAGATGACCTCTTAACAGTGCCTGGTTGTATCCACTTCTCGTTTTCCAGCCTAACTGCTAGAGGCATTCTCAGTTGAAGAAGGCGGGGCTGTCTCTTGACCTTAGTCCTAAAGCAGTGGTTCTCAACCTGTGGGTCGGGACCCCATTTGGGGTCGATCGACCATTTCATGGGGGTCGCCAAGCAAGGCTGTCCGCCATTTTTTTTGTCCGCCATTTTTTTCCCCTTTTCCGGCGGGTGCCTTACCTCCCTTGGGCTGGGCCAGCTGGTGGTCGGCCTGCTCCGTCTCTGCCGCTTGCCAGCTACGCGTCGGCCGGCGCAGGGGGCGGAACCACGCATGCACGGCGCTCCCGGGCAGGGAAAGTCCTCGACTTACGACCGGTTTAGTCCTCGACTTATGACCGGTTTAGTCCTCGACCTACGACCGGTTGGGGTCGTGGCATTAAAAAGGTTGAGAACCACTGTACTAAAGTATTGGAAAGTCAATGTTTTCCTTAATGGTTTTTTATTTTATTTCCTCAAGGACATCTGGAATATTTAGTGAGATGACGAAATTAAGGGAATTTTTAAAAGTCCTCTACAATGAGAACAAAGTACAGTTCTTAGAATTGTTTTAGAGGAAGCTGTGACAATTTCTTCTCTGTGACATCCAAAGCAGTAGATCACTGACTTCCTGAGAGAAATTTTGGCCACACAGATTTCATTGTAGGTAAGTTCTGTCCATGTCAGATTTTACATTTCGGGTGAAAACCGAAACTCAGCTACAGTGAATTAAATGGCTATGAAAGGATCAGAATAATGCTGTATAAATGAAATGTTAACAACATTTTAAAAGCTAAGGCATACAGTATTTCTCGTTTAGTGCATCAATGAAATATGCAGGAATTTATACTATACAACAAGCAGCTACAAATTGGCATGGAGAATCTCATTAGAGTTTACATATAAGGCTGGGCATGTAAGTGAACTGGATCCTCAGTGATATTGTTAAGCACTGCCTCTAACTCAGAGTTTTATAGAAAGCTGCTTCTAGTGCCTTCTAAACAGAGTTGCTAATGGAATTGTCACAGGCTAATGTCAAACCAGGCGTTTCCGTGGCTAAGGGTGGGGTTGAATCTTGCTTTCCCCAGTCTTAATTTAAACCTTATGCACCATAACACATTAATTTGAATGTCCATGGTTGGCATTCCTATAGATATCTGGCCTCTCAGACAGCTTGTAGATGCTTTGTAGTCCTTTCTCAGGTACCCCTAACCAGGAGCCAAACATGGCCTGGCAACCCTTTTTTCTTGGCTAAGTCCTTTGTCATTGCTTTCATTTCATCTCCCATCTTTGAGAGAGACAGGGTTAGGTCATCATGAACTCTATGGTATTAAATCATTAAAGGAATGTTTTCTCTCTTAATTTGACAATACAGACAGCCTCACAAGTGTCTGTTAGGTTTGTCACCTGTTACCCAGAGACAATTAAGATGCTTGGCAATCACTGAGGAGAGAATAGAGACGGGATGAGGACTGGCAATGAAGACAGCAAGTTTCAGGCTAGGATAGTTTCCTGATGACTAAAAGATGAGTGAAGAATTTTACTCCATTTTATGAACTTTATTGCCATGGTTGCTAAGTGAATAACTGCAGTTGTTAAGTTAGTAACACTTAAATGAATTGTAAAGTGAACCTGTCTTCCCCATTGACTTTGCTGGTCAGAAAGTTGCAAAAGGGGATCACATGACCCTGGGGACACTGCAACAGTCATAAATACATGCCAGTTGCCAAGCACCTGAATTTTGATCACGGAAATACTTCAATGGTTGCAAGTGTGAAAAATGGTCATAAGTCACTTTTTTTTCAATGCTGTTATAACTTCAGACAGCCACTGAATGAATGGTTGTAAGTCGAGGATAACCTGTACTTGTACAGAAAGGCTAATCTAATATTCCCCATTAGATATTCTCCAGATATGTTGAGATTGTAATTCCCAGTATTCCAAACCAGCTCAGTTACAGGTAGTCCTTGACTTATGACAATTGAGCCCAAAATTTATGCTGCTAACTGAAACATTTGTGAAGTGAGTTTTGCCCCAATTTACGACCTTCCTTGCCACAGTTGTTAAGTGAATCACTGCAGTTGTTAATAACTGACTTTGCTTGTCAGAAGATCGCAAACGGGGATCACGTGACCCTGGGACACAGCAACCGTCATAAATATGAATCGGTGGCCAAGCGTCTGAATTTTGATCATGTGACCACGGGGATGCTGCAGCAGTCATTAAGTGTGAAAAACAGTCATAAGTCCCTTTTTTCAATGCCGTTGTAACTTTGAAGGGTCCCTAAATGAACTGTTGGAAGTCGAGGACTACGTGTATTCAAGACACCTGGGAAGATGAGATGTGGTGGAGAATGAAGCACCTCTGCTGCTCCTAGCAGGCATGGCATGGCATCTTCCTCCTCCTCCTCCTCCTCCTCCTCCTCCTCCTCCTCCTCCTCCCAGAGACATACAGGACCAGCTGCCCTGTGAAGAAAGGCAACAGGAGGAACACGGAGGATGCTTCATCTACGTCTCACTGGTAGTTGATTTCAACCCTAGCTGGCCATCATAGAAACCTTCAGTCAATAATGGCCTTTTGGATGGTTTGATTTAGTCCTAAAGGTTCATTGTTGCTAAGTTTGCATTCAGTCTGTATAATAGTTCTTCCGCAGCTATGATAGGCCCACAACTAAGGCATCTCTGTTGTCTTTCTTCCTTTACCTGAAAAAGTCCCAGCATTTCCTCGTAAGATGCTTATCTTCAGATGAAAACAAGTTTGGGAGCCACCCAGAATTGGTTGAAGGATGGGCAGCTGTATGCATGTTTTAAATAAAGTTATTATTATAATGTCAACATGCTTCTTCCTCCCTGAGGAGCAATTACTCACAATCCTTTAGAATGCTGGGAATCTTTTTTCCTCCCTCCTACAAATTACTCCACACATTTGCAAGTCCTTACTATTTCCCTTCTCCCCTCCAATTCTCTCAAGGGCTTTCCTTCTCTGTTTCCCCACCCTTGCTTCCCATCAAGAAATTCCTGGCTTTTTTTTTTTCAATTGTGTTTTCTTGGGAAGGGAACATCAGTAGCTGAGTCATCTCCACTCTCCACTTGCTGTGACTGTTTAGGACTAATTCCTCTTCGCGCTTCCCAGGGGTAACAGTACGGTAAAAGTGCTGCAGGGTTAGAGAGGGGTGAGGAGAGAAAAAGTGCTCTTTTTTTGTGTGTTTTTTTGTTTTTGGTAATAGCCAGCCTTATGCGGAGGGTGGGTTGCACTTCAGTGCTTGCTCACCCAATCTGAAAGAGCGGGAACTGACTTTAACAGACTGTTAAGAAAACTATATGACTGAGGAGTCATGTGGATTATTACTCCTAAGGATGCTGGCCCTCCCACATGGAGTTTTTCTGAGCTGCCTTTGGGGTTTCCTTAGTTGCTCCCTTCCAGAGCAGCCCATAAAATGTCTTTTCTTGCCCCTTCATCCTGACTCAGTCGGATATCTTTAAAGAGTAAGGCAGCCTGGACGAATCTTCTTTGTCCCAGTTCTGCTGAGGGTGATTGTAGCCCAGCTCAGTCTATGTTCAGCCATTCTCCCTCATCACCAACCAACCTGATCTGCCTGCCTGAAAAAAACAGCATATCTAGAGCTTAAATTCCATTAGTGTGCTGAAAAGTGTTTGTTGGCTATTATATACAAACAAAATATTTTTGCTCTAGAAAAATCAGGGCAAAAACGCTGCTCTTTTCCATTCTGTGGAGTTAAAGTGCTTTCAACCCTTTACCCATTCTTGGGCAGGCAGAAAATTATACAGGTAGTCCTCATTTTATGAACCACCATTGGGATTCAGTCACTAAACAAAACAGTTGCTGAGTCAACTGTGGCTGGTTTACAGTTTTACTTCAGCTTTCCTTTGCTTTACAGACCTGCAAAGGATGTAAATGAGAGGACGGGCCACAAAGTTACTTTTTCATCATTGTCATAACTGTGAACAGTTGCAAAATGAAGGAGTCACTAAATGAGAACTACCTGTACCATTTTAAAATTGGCTACCCCCCGTTGCCAGTTCCTATTCCACACCTCTTGCCGCTTTTCAGCCTCTCAAGAAGATCAAACAGGTAGCATCATAAACTACTTTTTTCCCTATTGTAAGGCACTATAACAGAATTTTGCAAGTCTGAAAGTGCAAATATCCCACTGTTTCTTTTTACCACCTGATTAATTACGGCAGATTCTTTCTAAGCTACTTTTTCTGCCTGTTATTCAGTTGTGACCACCTCCTCCTTCTTTTATCTGCTCATTCCCTAGGCACCATCTCTTACTCCCATCCTCCACACATTCCATTATATCTCTGTTTTGATTCCCTGCCACACCTGCCCTGATTTTCTGTGAACAGAACAGGGTGAGCAAAGTGATTGGTTAATTCTTCAAGCTACGCTGCCCTTCCTCCTTTGCAGGTTACCAGCCAGTGAGAAAGACACCTGCAGCAGGATTGGTTCATCATCTTTAGGCTCTTTTAGACTTTGTCCATTGTCTTTAGATTCCTTCTATGCCCTGTTGCAGAACAGCCCATTCTAAGTCAAACCAAAGAAAGTTAAAAAGAAAAAAAAACAATTGGAAACCAAAGCAAACAGCACTATTACTTAGAAATTCTCTATTTTCCCATTTTTTTTAAATAGAGGCAATAAATGCCAATTTCCAGATTCCTCTGTGTTTTTGTGTGCGAGGCAATAGAAGGGATTTGTCCTTCCATCCATTCCACTAAAATCCCATTTCGAGACTTGGCACATTTCTTACAAGTATTGCCCAGTGATTTGAGGAGTCAATAGTTGACTGGACAGCTTCAAGTGGCCAACAGGCACCAGATGGATCATGGATACACTTGAATGGACTTTTATTACACCTCAAAAAACAACACAAAGGGCTGTTTCCTTGAAAGAGGAAAAATCACTAACTCTGATTCACCTCTGGATGACCTAAGCCTGCCTCACGAATGCATGGGAAAAACTCCCAATATCATCAGCATTTCTATTATGATCAGATGCAAGTCAGGAAAGTCCCACTGACTTGCAGGGGCAGATAATGGTTATTGCTGAAAATGAAACCAAATTCTGCTTCCTAGGGGGGGAAAAAAAACAAACCACTGCTATTGCTGCTGCCGCTGCTTCTTTCTTATTTAAAAACAACCAGCTGACTGTAAAGGAAGCAGAATCATTGCTTTCTGGTAGCATTTTAGACACTTAACTCAAGCCGGCACAGAGGGAAGTCTGTTTGAGAGAAATCAAGGGAAATCAACTGACACGGCTCTGGAGGTGAGTAGAATCCTGATATACAACAGTGGTTATCTCTGCAGAGTTCTAGAACAAGTTTCTCTAATGTGTTAGTCCTTGGCACTCAAGAGAATTCAGAAGAGGTCAAGTGCGTGATGGAAACCACTCTTACTTATCTGCAGGACCCCCTTCTGCCACATACCTCCCTTCGACCAGTCCGCTCCCACAGATTAGGCCTCCTCAGGGTGCCGTCGGCCGGACAATGCCGGCTGGTGACCCCCAGGGGGAGAGCCTTCTCTGTGGCAGCTCCTACCCTATGGAATGAGCTGCCCCCTGACCTCCGTACAATGGGGGACATACGCCTCTTCCGCCGAGCCCTAAAGACCTATCTGTTTCAAGAGGCCGGTCTGGCATAAATCCGAAATTCTAAAATTTTAAATTGGGTATAATTTTATATTATTATAGTGGGTTTTAGGACAGGACAAATAATTTAATTAGTTTTTAATATTTTTAAATATTATGGTATCGTTGTTTTATTAATGTGCCTGTTCACCGCCCTGAGTCCCGCAAGGGAGAAGGGCGGTATATAAATCAAATAAATTGAATTGAATTGAATTACTACATACCTGATAGCATCATTTGCACAGTGACATCCATGTGCAACATCTTTGTGGCCTCCATCCATAATGCTGGTTCACAGCCACCAGGAGGCATTTCTAGCCAGGGGCTCAACTGCCTATGGCTCCTAGCCAAAGCCCTCTCCCTTGCCCATCCAACTCTTGTTGTTGTGTTTGTAGGCAGCTTTCTCAGTAAAATCCTTCTGTGGGCAAATCCAGGTTTTCTATGGGGTTTAATTCATCCTGTTCAGGGAAAACCTCTGTTCAGGGGCCCCAAGGAGAAAAGGAGGCATGCCTACTATTTATCCCATGTTTCTTTTGGACCAGGCTAAGACTGTCTTCTTTCCCAGGTGTATTTTAGTTATTTTTTCATTTTATTTTAAGGGTTTCTATTACATTGAGACAGAGAAATAGATGAGAGAGGGGAAGACAGAGAGATGATAGATAATATAATAAATAGCTTGTGTATATTGCTGTTTCCATATTTTTTATTTTATATAATTATTTTCAATCCCCTATGATACACTGAGAATTCCAGGTATTGGATGGATTATGAAAGGTAACAGGTTGATCAAAATATTTCTGCAATAGGAGTAGGAGCCTTCCTGTACTAGAGCCATGAAAGCCTTCCCAAACCTGTAACTCCCCAGATATATTGAATCTGATAGAATTCCCAGAGGGCAAATTTTAGTTAATGTTTTAAAAGCACCCTCAGAAGAATGTGACAAATAGCGGCAAAAGTGCAGAGATTCTGATATCGTCTACGACAGAGGTCCCCAACCCCCGGGCTATGGACCAGTACTGGGCCGCGGCCTGCCAGAAATCGGGCCACGCAAACAAGCGAAGGCCAATCCATGGGATGCAGGCAGCACAGGAAACCACACCCCCTCCAGTCCGCAAAAAAACCCTCTCCCCGCCTAAAAGGTTGGTGGCCTCTGGTCTATGAAATGGTCTATCATTTCCCTTTGGCTTTGCTGTTTGGCATAATTTAAAGAAAAAAATGTATTTAAATCTCTGTGCATATGCAGAGGAGGGTCATATTTCCGGTAACTTGTTGGGGCCATCTTCAAAAGCAAGTTTCTAGTCCAGATATAAAAGATAGTGCAAAATAGTTCTTGGTGTCTACAGGGGTTTGGGGGGGTAGGTAAATTAGTCATGGGGGTTTACAGGAGTGCGCAGGGGGAGGACAAATGAAAAGTGCATAACTGCAGTTTGCTATAGTCACCACTGGAACCCATGCACCAGCCCATGTGCCAACAAATCAGTAGAAGCTGAGAGAATGAGTGATAAACACATGACTCCATCTCCATTTACTTTGAAAACTATTGCAGATTTGGGGTCCCAGACAGTCCTAATATTTATCAAAACCAGAACACAGGGATTCTTTGGAAAAGGAAGTCATTCAGTAGAAAACATCCAATGTTGCTTTAGGAATACTGTACACAGGGCAAGACTAAGTACAGCGGCTATCTTGTCAGGCCCAGTTCTCTAATGACATCTAAACCTAGGAAAGCGGATGCAAAAAGGAAGCAGGCATCTCAATTACAGCCAAAGGATGCTGGCCAGTTGCCTTCTCCCCTCCCTCGGCGTCCCTTGTCTCTTTCCAAGCTTCTTCTGGGAAGCTCTGTGTAGATGCTATTGTTAGGTTCCTGCGACTCTTTTCATTCTTCATTTCACCTCTGTTGGTTTTGTTCTCATGATTATTCCTTCCTCTGCTCTAATGGAAAAAGTAAAGTGGAATCCCCATTTAGGACTCAGTCCTGTTCCATAATGCTCTTCCCTCTAGCCATGACGAGGTCCTTGAGTCATTAGGGAAAAAAATGCTGGATTAAACCACACAGGCACTATTTTTAATGCAAGGCTACTTTGACCATGAGGTCTAAATATCATGTGGTCCGAATCATCACACTGATGACTAGTATTCCCAGTTCTGATTTCTGTCATCCCAGAGGGCAGGATATAGGATTTGAAGTACAGGCAGGCAAGCTCTGATAGGAAGTGAGGGTGGGGAAAAAAATCATAACAATAAGATGGTGGAACCAAACCAAAGAGTTGGTGGACTTGCCTTCACTGGTTGCAGTCATGCAATTGTGCAGGAGCTGACAGCTACCTGCCCACAATAGTTTAATTCAGAGCAGGGGGCTAGGTTCAGTAACTTGATAACTACCTCATTTGTTTGATTGGAATGAGACTGGCAAAGAGGAGCAGCTTGGTTGAGTGAGCCCCCCCCAAAAAAGTAGATTTTGTACATCCAAAGGTTTTCCAGCACAACAGAGCCAGTTTGGTTTAGTGCAGGGGTAGGCAACCTTGGCTCTTTTATGACTCGTGGACTTCAACTCCCAGAATTCCTAAGTCCACAAGTCATAAAAGAGCCCAGGTTGCCTACCCTTGGTTAGTGATTAAGGCACCAGGCTAGAAACTGACTGGCTGACTTTAGGCCAGTCCCTCTCTCTCAACCCAGCCCACCCCTCAGGGTTGTTGTGGGGAAAACAGGAGAAAGGAATATTAGGTATATTTGCCGCCTTGAGTTACTTATAAAATAATAAAGGCGGGACAAAAATCATATAAATAAACAAACGCACTCAAACACACATACTACTTCAGCAAAGCACGTGGTTTTTTTCTTCTGTGTGCCTGGGCTGACTAGGAAAGATTGGAATTTCTCTTATTGAGCTAGATTTCACAATTCTTAGAGCAGGGGTGTCAAACTTACAACGCCACGTGACGTGTCACGATGTATCATGACTTTTTTTCCATTGCCGGCAATGGGGTGGGCGCGGTTTCACCATGACGCATCCGGCCCGCAGGCCGGCAGTTTGACACCCCTGTCTTACAGGATGAGATCTATCCTGTAACCTTTGGGGTGCCTTTGCAAAGGACATGGGATATAATTTAAAAATACACTTCTATTCTTGGGAAGAAATATGCCCGTTTGTCCTTAATAATTTTAGTTCTTACCTTACCAGTTGGTTATGCATATATTTCTTGATGCAAGCTTCCAAGAACCTTGCATGAATAGAACTATTGTATTTGGGTAGATCCTTGGTCTGATCCAGCATGCCTCCTTCGGTTTTGGGCAGACAAGTAGCCCTCAGCTTATAACCATTCATATAACAGCAATTCAAAGTTACGATGTTGCTGGAAAAAGTGACTTGTGACAGGCCCTTACATCAATAACATGATTTGGGTGCTTGGCAACTGGTATGAATTTACAATGATTGTAGTGTCCCAGGGTCATGTGATCATCATCTGCAACCTTCTCAAGGGACTTCCGACCATTTTCTGACAAAAAAAAAAATCAATTGAGGAAGCTGGATTTACTTAACAGTTTTGTGATTTGCTTAACAACCATGGCAAAAGTGGTTATAAAATTGGGCATGGCTGAGTTACCCACATGGCTTAATGGCAGACGTTCTAGTCCCAATTGTGGTTTTAAGTTGAGGACTACCCAAAGTAGGTTGGATGTCCAAACTCATGTCAAACACCTGCCCTGAACTAGAGAGTAACAATTGTTTTTTTTTTAAATTAGATTGATAGAAATCTTTATCCATGCATCTTCAAGGCAGCTTCCAAAAGAAATATGTAAAAGCATACTGTTAAATAAAAACATGAAATAAAACTACAAATCGCCATTTAGTACTAAAATAATGCACCAAAAATAGCATACAAGAGGTAAGTTAAAGGTGAAGTGCAACTATCAATCCATCTGAGCAGGAAAATGCTTTAGCTTTAGCGTGAAAGACAGCAGCAGCAAACTTCTGTGGAATAATTTTTAAACTTGGAGACCAGCCCAGCAAAGTTTCTGCTGAATTATAAACTTCGCTCTCTCAATTCTCAAGATTGCCTGCAGACCTAGCCATAAGGGCGTAGTCATTACTGCCATTGGGCAGTAAGATGCAAATGCTGGCTCATTTCTTATGATGAAACTGGAGTTGGAGGCAGCCAAATGTCTTGGGCTGCAGGTCTACCCAGTAACTTTCAAGGTTGGGGGACACACTGCAAATGACTCTGAGCATGGTTTCAATTGACAGGCATGCTTTTTTTTTTAGAAGACAGTAGGCTAAAGAGCCGTTTCTCTGTGGCAAAGGGAAAAAATATATCTTCCTACTTCCATATCAATTGTTGTTGTTGTTTTTTAAAGTCCTCAGCAAATTAGCTTTTATTGACAAAAACAAGTGCAAAGCACCTTAGCTTGAGTCAACCTGCTGAAGTATTATGATATTAATGAATGTCACTCTTTTTTAAAGATATTTCTGGAAAAATGGCCAAGTTCCTACCAGTTCTGCTGTTTGCAACGCAGCTTTCTTTGACAGCAGGTGAGAGTTTTCCATTGGATATTTTTCCAATAATATTCTCAGAATTGTCCACCAAATTTAGAATTTCAGATTTGTGCCAGAACTTTAAGCTGTTCCCTACTCCCTAAAAGTTCAGGTCAGGAGAACCGTTGCAGTAATGTGAATCAGTGTTGTAGTGCTTTGGTGTGGCCGTGCTCCCTGTTGCAATTTAGTGGGAGATATTCAAAAGGACAAGTGTTATTGCTTATGTCTTTTCCGTTCAACCAGCATAAAAGATGTTCCAAACTTACCTGAAGTACCCGTAAATGAGAATATTTGCAGCTCAGGTTTGAACTGTGGCATCCCTGATACTCTCTGGGCTTGAATGTTTTCTTGCAGAGGTCTCATTACTCAACTAGGTAACATCATCAGTGTTAGAAGGGAGTGGGATTTGCTGACTGTTTGTATACAAGTGGCTTGCCCCATCAGTGTTGGCGAGAGCGATCTTGATAGTCCCTTGATTATTGCTACTGTTTACTGTTTGATTGTCTGAGTTGCTGGTTCCTTGATTGGGGTATTGTTTATCTAGTTAGGTAATGAAATGTATGCAAGAAAACAACCAAGCTCAGAAAGGACCAAGGATCCCATGTATCTGGAGTAATCTCCAAAGGATTGGTTCCGGTTATGGATTCAAACTCATGGTAAGCAGTTAGGAACCAGAGGCATTCTGGGAAAGAAGCCAGATCTAAGCAGGCTTGGGGGAATCAGCTGGAACCACCAACCTGACACTTAGGGCACCAGTCTGGACTTTTCATTTTGTAACTCACCACGTAGCCACGATAGCAGGTTTATGAGCAGGGAAGACCATCCTTGTGGCATTCATTAGGCCTTCACATTCACAGTCTGAATGCCAAATACCAGCAAAAATTCTTTCCCCACACCCCAATTCATGCTATTGAGGATTTCCATTTCTAGAATTACGGGGATTTTTAGAATCCTCTTCTTGATACTCAGAGATCCTTAAAATTAGCATAACATGTATTTTAATAATCATAACTAGAAGAAGAAAAATGATACTAATTGTACTATCACTACTGTAATATTTGCAAAAAATCTTTTTTTTAATATGCCTGGAATGTCACACAGTAATCTCCCTGTTTATGGATCATGTGAAATGGGCCGTAAAATTAAAACACCGGCTAGAAAGTAGGGACTTTTCACAATGAAATTATTTCAAAGAGCCCATATCAGGTAACTTTCTGCACTGCCTTTGGCTGCTTCTCAATTTAGAAGCAGCTCTCCCGCTCAGCTCTGCTCAGCTTCTCATTCTTCTTTTTCTAATTTTCAAATTTAAATGGATTGCTTCTCATTTCTGCATCAGTTCAAATCAAAAAGGAAAAAAAAGGGATCCGATTAGAAATATTTCCCCATTTTTTGTAGCTTTTTCTCCTGATAGTTCTATGTTTAGTAGACATTTTCCCTAACATTATATATATGCACCTTTCATCGATTTAGGATTTTTTTTTCACTCTGTCAGTGAAAGTACAGCCAGCAAAAAACAAAACAAAAACTGGTTTGCATACCAGAAATGGAAATGATATTACTGAGTAAAATCTACATTAAAATGAGGACCAAAGGAAATGACTATTTCCGAGATTATAGTTACTCGTCTAGAAAGCCTGTAATGATTAAAACTATCCCCTTAATTCCTTACAGTTGATTCAGCTTCTCAGATTTACATTATGGGAGCAACAAGGACTGTGAGCACATGAATGTGCAATTCCTTAGAAAAACATGACACACAAGTATAAACCAAAGGCATTTAATTGATTAGAGATCAATTATATAAAATATATAAAAAGAGATCAAACCCACTTCTTTCTAGCACTGATTACTGTTACCTAGTTTGATAAGGAAACATCTGCAAGAAAACAACCAAGCTCAAAGAGCACTAGAGACCTCACATTTTAGTTAGTATAAGCCTTGGTGGTTGTGTTTCATTTATATGGAAATGCACATATTTAGATATTCAACATATTTAGGTATTTGCAAAATACCGATGGAAGAGAATATTTGTAGCTCAGGGTTGAACTGTGGGGTCCTTGGTGCTACAGCACTGATGATGTTACCTAGTTTGATAATGAAATATCTGCAAGAAAACAACCACGTTCAGAGAGCACCAAGGACCCCACATGATTAGAGGTGTTTCTGCAGGCTCCTATTTAACTGAGCTACAACATACATATCTATATAAATAAAAATGTAAATGTTTGTTTATTAAAAATCTTAAATCTCTGAAAGTTCTTCACCGATTGCTTTGAAATTTTTACACAACGTTGCATTCGAATACGTGCGTGTTTTTATATACCTACTATTATATAGATGTCACACCTGTGACAGGTAAAAACATGCTTTTTTTTGAAAAACAGCGCCATCTGTTGGACGTAAATTTAACCAGACTGAGCCACAGCAACGCGTGGCCGGGTACAGCTATTTCTGAATAAAAATGTTAATTGCCTGGTGGATACTCAAGTTCATTTTTTTCTTTTTTTCAGCTTTATTTCGAGTGAGTGTTATTCAGCCTCATTACTCTGCAGAATATGGAAGCAATGTGACTATAGGATGTCGCTTTCCAACTGACAACTCCTTGAATCTGACACAGTTGAATATTTTCTGGCAGCTAAAATTGTCAGATGAAGCCAAGGAAGTTTACAAGCTCCAAAATGGACGAGAAGACCTGTCAGGGCAACACCGACATTTTCAAGGAAGAGCTACATTATTATATGAGGAATTGAAAAGAGGCTATTCTATGTTACATATCACCCATCTAAAGATCACAGATGCTGGACGTTACCTTTGTGTTGTCAACTATCGTGAAGCTGATTACAAGTACATTGACTTGAAAATCGAAGGTTAGTAGCCATAGAATGTCAGGAGGGAAAAGCCGAATGATTTGCCATTATTTATCAGTCAGAATTTCAGGATATGCTTTTACATATTTAGCACTGAAGACTACCTGTAGGAGAAAGGATGTATTAGTCTAGGGTAGCCAAAAATCTGCCTTGATAAAAACGGTTAGCATGGAAATTGCTACCCTACTCCTTCCTAAAGACTTGGTATATTAATCCATTATGCGGGTAGAATTATGTCAAAGCACATGGGGATTATGGGCCCTCTTTGCTCCTTCTCTGCTGACTTCATACTACAGAGGCAAGATCTTAAGCGTGGGGTTATTTTACTTACAATAGCTGTCATTTATTTTAGAAGATCATGTAGAAGGTCTACACAACCAGCCATGGAAGGAAGCTACCCAAGGAAAGCAATCTGGTTATATTCCAACAAAGTGACCCAGATGGCAGTGGGGGGACCAGGGTCATCTCCAGTCTCCCTCACACTCTTGTAATCATGGAGGGATAAGGCTCATTGTTGTCATCATTTGTTTCATAGCAAATAAACAGGTTAAACTTCTTCATATCTTCTCAATTATCCCTATGAATATCCACAGAAGAAGTGAGATTCTACTTTCTGCCTCCTATTTTTATGGCTTCACAGAAATTTCCCTGGAAGGGAAGTTCTGAAGTTAGCTCTCCCCACCCCCAATCTTGAAAAAGACATCCTGACTTACATTTTAGACTGTAGCACCTGCCATTTTTTCCCTTTGTATCAGAAGAGTGAAACGTTAATGAATAGTTTACCTTTAGCATGCAGATTTTTAATAATGCAACTGGGAGTTGGTGTGTGCATTAATAACTATCAAAATGCAGCAGACAGCAAGAGAGATTTAAAACCTTTCTTCTTTTATGTGGCCATGATCAAAATGGCTCCTTCTAAAGTTTTGTTATTGGAAGGAAAACTGCTAATAATACCATTGTAGTTTTCTCCCCAAACACTTTTTAAAGACTTGCACAGTGAACGAAAAAGTGCATTTAACAAAATCAGCACAAAATATATTTCCTTGTATAGCGCTTTTGTCAATCACCTCCAAGGAAAAAAAAAAACTAACAATGGTAGAGAAATATCTGAAAGAAAGGTCTGAAACATGGAGAGAACTTGAGTAATTGTTTTATTTCTTTTTTATGTAGCACCTTACAAGAGGATAAAGATTCAGGAAAGAAAAGAGGAAGAAGAGCACATCTTAATTTGCCAGTCAGAAGGGTACCCCATGGCTGACGTTCTTTGGCTTTATGAAAACAGAATCAATGACACAATATTTGCAAACACTTCATATAAGCTGACAGACACAGGACTTTTCAATGTAACCAGTGTCTTGAGAATCAGACCAAGTGCTCCTGGGAATTACAGCTGCATATTCCAAAATAAAGAATTGAGGCAAACATCAGCTTCCAGAACAGTATTTCTAATAGGTAAAAAGATTAATGCATTGATTATGTGGGAGTTTAATCCTTGCAGAACTGGAAAGGCTAGGATTCCAACCATCAAAATGGCAAAGAATAAAATAAAAATAGATAAGAGAGAACTAGCCTGCAATATTGAAGAAACATGTGGATAATCACTAAGGAATCTGAACGTAGGATAGCTGAAAGAAAAGGTCTAAGATGCAATGGGCTAAAATCTAGGAAGAATAATTGAATGTAGCTAAGACTGGAAGGAAACCACGGGCAGAGAAGATGGGTGATATTTTTTTTTCTGAAACAAAGTACAGTGAAGAATTATTCTAATCCAATCTGCCAATTATTTTGTCTCCTCTCAGAGCCACAGACTGGATATCAGATATAATTGCAGCCTTAGGACTTTAGTGTAGAACTGGTGCATTTCAGATTCCAAAGAACTTCAATTTAAAAAAAAAACATGCAAAATTTCAGTACTTGTGGAGACATGTAGAATATCTCACAAGCTGTTTAAAATCAAATGGAGCACCCAATGCATGCATTATACATCAATCTCTTCCCACGAGCCTTAAATCCACTTTTCTTCTTATTCTTATCTTTCCTTATCTTTCATCTTAACAATCATTACTAAATGATTACTAAAATCGTCTCTCGAGTCATACATTGCTATCCAAATGTATGTCAGAAATTCTTTCTGCATATTTGCATGTCATTTTCAAGATGAATGTTTATGCAGGGCTAAGAATGGGGTGATGTATTCTGGTTAAAGACAGATTATAAGCAAGGTAGAGCATGCCAGTTTGGTGGCACCAGATCATGGCATTGAGAGTGTGAGCTCTAGTACTGCCTGAGGCACAAAAAAAGCAGAGTGACTCTCTGTATCTCAGCTCTAGGAAGCAAGCAATGGCAAATCACTTCTGAAATCTTGCCAAGGAAACCACAAACAGGAGTCAAAACTAGCTTGAAGGCATAGAAGAAACACCATCTGAAATAGACAGCTCAGCATTGTCTGAATACTCAGCCAGGATACTGCGGTGGAATTTGGACTGGACAAATATGCCACCCTTATCATCAACAAGAGGGAAATAATACAAACTGAAGCAATCAAGATGTTCAATTGCAATCATTAGATACACAGCTGGAAGAGTGGACTGGACTCACCCAAAACTAAAAGAACTAAAAGCATCCATAATTCTATAATATATGACAGGGGTCCTCAATCTTGGCAACTTTAAGACTTGTGGACTTCAACTCCCAGAATTCCTCAGCCAGCTTTGCTGGGAGTTGAAGTCCACAAGTCTTAAAGTTGCCAAGGTTGAGGACCCTGGATATATGGGACCAAACGTTTTCCAGTAAGGGGAATTAAAGGAATGTTACAGATGAACAGGATAAAAGGGTACACGTGACGACCTAGGAAGAGTCTAGGCTTGAAAAGAAAAAGTGTTCAATTTTGATAAGCACAACAAATAGTATTCTAGCATTTGTGAAAATCAGAGTCCCAAGGGATTGTATTATATCAAAGAAACCCTTGAAACATGGCTGGTCAATGTCTTTTGCTTTAAGGGCTATACAAATTGTCAGTCCCTCGGAGGTTGCACTGTGCTTGCTTCTGATTCTCCAATATTCACTCTGTATATTTTTGGTCCCTCTACCTTAAAATGTCTCTGACCATTTCCCCTGATTTTCAGCATGTTGGAAATGTTTTATTTTGAATCCCATGGAACTTCTGTATTTGTCAAGCATACTACTTTGGTTGAACCAATTTATTGTCTTAACTTTGCTTACTTGAGCTATGGGCCCTGGGAGACTAATACTCAGGCAATTTATTGGTGCATTATTGCAAAAGTAAAATCCTTTTAGAATACTGTCAACCCAATGAATATTTCGCTGGCTTAGAGTTACTTCTTCCAAGACAGCAATACAATAATTATCTAAGGGGCAATATCTGCTAGAATCTGACTTGCATTGACCTGTGAAATTAACTCATCTATCATTTTCAAACTGAATCTTAAATACCAGTAATTCTATGTTCTAGATCAATGTTTTTCAAACTTGGTAACTTTAAAGTGTATGAATTTCACCTCCCAGAATTCCTCAACAGCCAAAATCCCTGTTCCATCCATCTTTAATTATTTTAGTTTTAATCAAAAATATCAAACAGAAAGCTGGCAAAGAAAGCGCCAGTTTCTACCTTCATCTTTGTTTTACAAAAATGTCTCTGAGACTTAAATAGGCCTCACAGATATTTTTAAAAGTTGAAAATGATGGATGGAGTACAATGGTATAAATGTGTCTACCAACGTCCTCCCAAATAAAAAAATATAGACAGATAGTGGAGAGTGTTATGGATAGCTAGGATTTTGCTTTAAATGGGTGTTTTGAAGTTAAGCTCAGTTCTATAGCCATGTTGTAAACAGGCAGGTCCTTACCATAACAATCATGCTGTAAAGAGTCACATTTCTGTGATATATAAAGCATCCTGATTATGAAAACAGATGCAGATACCCAGTTTCTTAGACCTAACAATACAGAATCAGATTTTCTACAAAATCCCAACAGATTGTATTTTCTTGTTTACAGATCAAAGAAATGCTTCAGGCACTGGGAAAAATTCCATGAACTTGTTTATCCCAACAGTTTTGTATAGTGCTATGATTTTATTTACTATCACTAAAGTCTAAGGGAAAACATTAATAAATTTGCATACCTAGAAAGGTAAGTGTCTATTTGTTTTCCAATTAAATTTGTAATTTAACTCCATTTATTAACTTAAGTATTTATCGCTTAGCAGTTATATAATACTAATGTGTTTATCAGGAGCCTTTAATCCACTTTTATCAGCGTATGGCTGTGTGATCATGTGTGAGTTTAGCAGCTGAGCAAGAAATCCTGGTTACTATTCTGATGGGAAACCAGCATTGTGGCTGGATGTACAATAGATAGGTAGACTGAAACTGTAGACATGTGGGATGGCAATTCCAGTTCCGTACAATTGCCAAGAAGAGGGGTTTCCAAAAAATCACCAAAGTGAGCTTGATTTTTAATATACTATTTTTTTATTTACTAAGTTACATTCATTTGCTAACCTGATATTTGTTTTTTTCAATGTCTCTCCCTCCCCCCCCCATTTACTCTCTCTCTGTGTGTGTGGGTGTGTGTATACTGTATAATTTTTTTTTATTTTCCCCATTATTTCCGGTCTATAATTTTGACATGGCTGTTTCTGATCAAAGCAAGTTTAGCTCCTTTACTCTTAAGGATTGAAGAAGTGTATGCAAATGTGTTATCAGGCATGTGAAAAGCGAAAGTTTCCCCCCCCCCGGCTCATTAAGCCTATTTTGAAACAGAATTTTGTTTTATACTATTTCCTGTTGCTGAACTGTCAAATGTGTATTGAAAATGAACTAAAGTGCTTTGGTCTGAGAAACCAGACTTGAGAAATTTGAGAAGCTGAGGCTCTCCTGACGATAATTTCTTAACCATGAAGTGTAGTTTGTAGCACTGAGCCCAATTATTAGAAGTCTTAATGTTGGCATATCCATAGGAAAAAGTTGGCTAACCACACAGCTGATTATTTCTTATGTAAATCTCTTTTGTCTCTCTGCTGCTGCTTTTAGAAGATCTGGAGCATCAGGTCAAGGATAAAGTCTGATGATTGATGCAGATGGAGAAGCCTGAGCAAATGCAAGAAGCAGTTCTTTTTTGTTGCTAGCATTTTCCATTGTGCCTCCTCTTAGAAACTTCCTTAACGAAGTTGGACTGCGGAGGTAATTAATGCTGATCTCTCTGGTTTTCTTATGTTTACTGCTCATTCCAAATACTTGTGAAAAATGTGCAGCTTAGAGAGCTTTTCATATACGTTTGGGATTTTATTTACAAGGCTCCCAGCTGCATCCAGATGTAGCCTCACCCAGAACAAGCGATAAATAAGAAAACATGCTTCTTTTTGTTGCAACGCCAACTCATATATGTCTGGTGTCATGATTCAAATAAGAGGCTGGGGCTTATCCTGTAATATTGCAATGAACATTTCATGTTGGCACTTTTACGGCTAGCTGCAGATGCCTCTGGTCTGACTTCACATTTTTGGCATAGAAATGTTCTTTCTTAAAGCTAGCTCTACCATTAGATACTGTACAGCAGCATCTTAATCAACACATGATGAGGTCTTAGGAAATAGTTTTGTGCACTAGGGCAGGGGTCCTCAACCGTGGCAACTTTAAGACTTGTGGACTTCGACTCCCAGAATTCCTCAGCCAGCTTTGCTGGCTGAGGAATTCTGGGAGTCGAAGTCCACAAGTCTTAAAGTTGTCAAGGTTGAGGACCCCTGCACTAGGGCACATTCCTGGTAAGACAGCCTGGTATTCTCAAGCATTATGGAGAACGTTGTCCTGTTAGTGTTAAATTAAAATTTAGCTGTCATTGTACAGTAGTTGGCTTCTGGATGGGTATGAAGAGTGGCAATTTCACTTTGTCCTGTCCAGAGCTCTTATGAAACATTGTAACTGACATTTTTAATACATTTACAAACTATCACAATGTAGCATGTGCAAGTATGAGTTACAGATTGGATAACTGCTGTTTCAAATCTTTGCTGCAACTATAGTCTTAGACAAGCTAATGACAATCTGGATCTTTTCAATTATGATCAACAATCTTTCTTGTGGAGATGTTACCATGCTATAAATACCACAGATGTACAATCAATTGGAATAATCTCATAATTGCCAAATGGTAATAATACTTGTTTTTAGTTTTTGTTTAGCTTTTATTAAAAAAAATAATTGTTGATAATGGTTTCTAGGAAAGGCATCCTACTTAGTAGATAGGAATATTTAAAATGCACAGTTCAGATTAACAGGGATATTAATAGGTAGTTGAAAAACGCTATGAATCTCTGAGGAAGATTAAAAGTAGCAAAAAATGAATATGCCTCAAGACTGATAAATACATTAACCAGGATGTTTTTTGTTGATTCCACTGGACAGTTTAGACAAATTGACTATTGATTTAAGTTCCTATTGGATGTTAAATAGGATTTCTGTTTCAAAAGTGTGAAAGTGGAAGCTCTAACTTTCCTGACTGTAAATTATACAATTCAGCATATTTATTAGCTTCTGTAATGTGTTCAGATGAAAATGATACTGAATATGTCTGACTCATGGCCCATTTGGAAAGTCAAGCTTTGGAATTCTTGAAATCCTGTATATACATGGTTCTAACTATGCTGGTGGTCCTCAACATATGCACATAATGGAGCCTGCCCATTACTGTTATATATTGTGACTGTTATAAAACAAGTTGGTCATGTGACCAGTTCAATTTTATGGCTTTTTTTTTTTTGCATCGTCATACAAAAACAGTAGGACAGTAGGAAATGCAAACCCATTTTTTTGCTATGGGCACAGTCTTGCTGAAAACCAGAAGTACCAGCTTTTCAGCAAATACATCATAAACTGTTGGAAGCTGCAAATGGCTATAAATTCAGCTGTGCTGCCAAACACCTAGTCATGTGACTGCAATTGTTGGTTTTTTTGCCAGTTTCTGGCAAGAATGCCCATTGGTGAAAATGGGTTTCCTTAAGGATCACGGGGTTCGTTTAGCAATTGTTGCAAAAAAAAAAAAAAGTTGTAAAATCAGGCAATGTCAGGTGGTGACATGCTCAACAATCACCATGATTAATGACCATAATTCCAGGCTTAATTATGGTCTTAAGTCACGGACTACTTGTAATTAAAGCCCTTGTTATATTCTTTTTGTTCCAAATGCCTCCAAAGGCCCTAATTTTGTTTTAATTTATAGGTCTTTATCAAGAGTAAAGTCATAATTCTGTACCACCAATAGTCTAAAATGTTTACACAAATAAATTTGGATAATATGCAAGAAAACTAGAGAATTCAAGTTTTCTTATTATAAAATCAGTGGTTTTAGGCCTTAATTTATGTAAAATATGTTTTTTATGATTAAAAAATCCCCATTTTTTAGGTTTACTCGACTTCCTAGCAAATGTTCAAATAATTCTAGTTACTGTCCTTACGCTGGAGATGGAATGTGCATGCTTTGATTCTATCCGTCAATTACTGTTTATTGGTTGTATGTTTTTAATGCAATGAACCAGAGTTTTGGGAGGAAGTTAAAGACATTGATGTGCAGTTACCTTATATTTAAACAATCTGGAATTGTATTTTATTTATTATTTATAAAATGTATTGGCTGCCCATCTTACCATAGGGTAAACTCTGGGCAGCTTACAGTTACGTAACATCTAAAACATAAAAAAGTTAAAAACAAACATTAAAACCAAAAACACACATGGGGGAAGGCGGGGACAGAGAAGCACCTGTTATTACACAGTCAACCACCTCCATTGTGCTGTTCCCCTGCTGGGGCCCTAAGCCGACTGGCACAGCCCCATTTTTGGGCCCTTATGAAAAGATAGGAGAGTTGGGGCCAACCTCACATCGGGGGGCAAGATATTCCAGAGAGCAGGAGCAACAGCAAAGAAGGCCCTACTCAGGCTGACGGGACCCGCAGCATGCCTCCTCTGCCAGCACGAGTGGTACAAGCCAATCCCTCAATTTATCCATTTATTAAAAGATTTGGCTTTATCGTGCTTAAATAGTTGCCAAAAAAGATTGTATGCTCATGGAAAGACACTTAAACCCTAGATACAAAAAACTGGATTAAAAAAACAAATAAAAATGGCCAGCTCTCAGCCTTTGAAATAATGGTTCTTTTATCACCAAAAAAAGAAAACAGTGGATCGTGCGATTCTGTGTGGTCAAAGGTGGTTCAAAACTTGAGTTACAGTATTTTTTTTCACACAGATGTAATTATTATATTTACAGCATTATGGAATAACTCAAATTCTCTTTTTTAAATATTTATACTTGGGTTTTTTAAATATTTTTTGTTGGATTTTTTTTTCAGATAAAGGGTTACAGTTATAAGAAAAACAATGAAACGTATTTTTAAAACAACACACTTCCTGCTGTCTCTCAGCCTCAGTCTTCCTCTCTGTATCTTGTACGCTTCAGTGAAAGTAAAACTAAATTGTAAAACCCTGGGACTTTCTTAAAAACGGTCACGCATCCATTGCATGACCTGGACCTTGTGTTTCCAGATCAGGTGACCAGTCTGTTGAGGTTGCACGCCTATGTACTGTATTTGTTTCATAAACTCTAATTCCGTTGAGACAGCAGCGATGAATTTCTTCACATTATAAAAGAAATCACAAGGCAGCTGGAACTTTGCAAGTTCACCCCTTTCTCCTGGCAACTGCAGATGTGACAAGTATGTGAACAGGGTATATTCATGTAGACTTCATCCACAAGGTGTGTTTGAGTAGGGGAAATGCCCCCCCCCCTCTCATGTGGAATTTCATAGGTGTACAGACGTATTTTAGTCTTCTAAACTGGTAATGTGCCAATTACCCCCCCCCCTCGGCCGTTTATAAGACGGTTTTAAGACTGAGGCATTAAACACAGTTTTAACTGAGTTTTTGATTCAAAAGGCAAGTACCATTAATAATGAATAAATCCAGTTTCTCATGTGGCTCCTTGGAAAAATTAATTGCCCATTCGCTGCTGCAGAGTGCAGTCAAGAAAGTCGACATACCAGCCACAAGGGCATTTTATATGCATTGCATATTAAAAAACAAACAAACAAACACCTTTTTGACTATTTTTAACCATACCCTGCAGATACTTCTGGTGGCAAGTGTAGGTGAATTTCTTCAGATGATTCCAAGCGGCATGGAAGCTCAGATAAAAAAGGCGTTCTCTCGGGCAGCCTGGTTCTAGGGCCATTTAAGGCTTTAAAAATCATAAGCAAAATTTGTGGGTGGCCTAAAAAGGAACAGTCAGCCAGCGTTTTAAACAAAGAGGTAATAAGGCACTTTTATTCTTCTCAAAAGTAACCCAGCTGCCGAGGTTTATACTAACTGAATTGGGGGGGGGGGTCCTTGGTGGTCTCTGAGCTTGGTTATTTTCTTGTAGACATTTCATTACTAAACTAGGTAACATCATCAGCGCTAGAAGGGAGTAGGGCTTGTTCTTTATTTATCTACTCTTTCCCTTCTAGCACTGATGTTACCTAGTTTAATAATGAAATGTCTACAAGAAAATAACCAAGCTCAGAGACCAACAATCCCTCGTTTCAACCATGATCCTACAGTACAAATATTCTCTTCTATCAGTTCTAACTGAAGCTTCTAGTAAAGAAACAAAAGCAACCCCATGTAGCAAGCATTGCTGGAAGGGATCCTGGGGTTTGCAGCAGGTACATCAGTTTTACTTACATTATCTTCCAGAATTGGATACATTGGACAACGAAAGCCAGTAAAAGGTACTCCTAGCAAGGTACTCCCAGCAAGGTAACAATATCAGCCTGAGTGGGATTACCTTTTACAGAAAGAGAGATTTGGATCCCAAAGCACTCCCAAAACTCAGTACTTGCTCTTTCTGTAAAAGGTAATCCCACTCAGGCTGATATTGTTACCTTGCTGGAATTAAAGCCCCTCACAAGGAATATGATCATCTTGCCTGCATTTAGTTTCAAGGTATTATTCCCCATGGAGCCCTTTACTGACTTAAATTGGTCCCTAAATGATTTATCACTCCATCAAATGGTTTTATAATTAACAACAAAAGTGCCTGCAGGGCAGAAGGTGGGTTAGAAAGAAAGCAGCACTGCTCTGCAATTTTTGTATGCATGACATGACACAAAGACAAGAAAGGGACAGAGCTTGTGGTGGCCGCAAGTAACTCTGATTAAGAAGGGTTATGCTATTCAAAGAAAATATACTACTTGCATTACTGGCTTTTCCACTCTTTGATCCAGAATCTTTGAAAGAAAATAAGTAAACATAGTTGAGACAGCTGTAATGTTTTTGTTTTGAACTAAAGTTTAGTTTCCAATATAAGATGTGGTACAGCTCCCCCTTGTGTTTTCTATTGTATTCAGATTACACATCATATCTTTTTTTTTTAAATGATGAACACTGAATTTTAATATGGAAATAAAGAGCATTATTCAGTGAAATTTTGTCTTATTGGTCACCAGCTGTTTTTATTAACACATCCAATGTACATTCAGTAAAGACACAGCATTATCATTACAATACCTTGAATATTTCCATTTTATGTCTTGAAGCATGACGCTCAACAGGAATATCCAAGATGGTTTTGATCAAATACAGCTAAAAATAAGGAACTATTTTAGGGACTAAAGTGGGGATACAGCTTTAACTCCTCTACTGTATAATTAAAAAAATAAAATGTTATCTTTAAGTCTTTGATAGCTGCTGCTGAATTTTTATTGTTTGTATATATTTTTGTGTATTGTGTTTTGAGGGTTATAGGAAGTAAAGCCATGTATTGCATATAGCAATAGTAAAGGGGCATCTAGAACAGGCATGTCAAACTCGCGACGTCATGTGACGTTGCGCGATGTATTGTGACTTTTCCCCCATTGCCGGCAATGGGTTGGGTGCGGTTTTGGTGTGACGCATCTGGCCCGTGGGCCGACAGTTTGACATGCGTGATCTAGAGGAAGAAAGTCACGCATTTAGCTTGAGATTAACAAATAATTACAGTAATAAATAAAGCTACTACTTCTGGTACTTTTCTTGATTACATTTATTTGTGGCAGGTGTTCACATTTCTAAAGATACTAAAAGCAATGGAACTTTATGTCATATAAAAAATAAGGAAAGCATTGTCTATTTTTGCACAAGAAAAATGGAAATGGCTGTCAACAAAATATATAATGTTCTTAGCGTTACAAATATTGCTACTCTTTAGAAAATATTATTTAAAAGTATTTTTACTGATCTATATAGAAATGTAATATCAAGAATGTAAAGGGGAAAAACAAATGATTTTCAACAGCTATTAAAATAAGTATGTGCTATTTTGACTTTGCAATAAAAATGCATGCCCATGGGAGAAAATAAGCAAATGCCAATTCAGAGTACATTCCAAAAAGAAACTGGCCGTATACTATAACTACAGTGAATTATCTCCAGCTGGCATGAGCTGTTATTTCTAATTGCAAGTTTAATATGCATACTGTGCTTACAAACTTTTTTGTGATCACATTTGGTGCTTATATATTGCAGAACATATTCTGTGTTACGAATGAAGGCAAATACTCTGTGTTTGCCATAGAGGTTCTACATCTTATTAATACAAACAATTGGAAAATCTCAGAAGAAATGTGATCCTGCTTATTAAAAATTATCAATTATCTTTTATTTCATCATCCATAGCATGCTCAGATAAGAGGCACTCTGCTCTACTTTTGTTCTAGTAGTTAAGACACTGGGCCAGCAGCCTGGACTGAATTTTATTCTTGCCTTAGGCATGAAAGCCAACTGGATGTCTTTGGGCTAGTCATTCTCTCAACCCTAGGAAAAGGCAAACCACTTCAATTATTTTTTTTTAACAAGAAAATGGCATGGATTTGTCCAGTTAGTCACCAAGAATTAAAATACACTTGATGGAAGGGGAAAAAAAACAAACAAAACATTGATAAAACCTACTCAATTGTTTCCTGAAGATGGGGTTTGGAAAAATGTAGCTAAGCATATCTAGAAGGCAACTACACAGGAAAAGCTGCACTAATGCAATCTATTGTGTTTTGAGCTGCTTTTGAAGAAAGTTTAATTAACTTGAAAATTTCTATGGACAGCAATAAAATATGTAAAGAAAGTCATGCGTCCTGCATGATGGCTAGAGCAGAAAATCATAAAGCTCCCTTGAAAAAAAATTAATTGTTAAAAGTTCTTTATTAATACTGTGCAACAGTATGATCTTTAAGCAAAGGCTTCTAATAAAATATTAAATATCGATTGATATTTCTGCTTGAAAAAAAAATCTGAAATACAGATGGTTGTTACTTCCCAAGAGACAATATGTTCACTCAAACTATTTCAAGCATAGTTTTATGCTTACTGTACCAACAAGTGCAATCATAATAGTGTATTTTGAATTTTATATTTAATCATGAAATCAGAACTACAGGATTGAAACCTAGTTTTCTATTTAGAATGGTAAGTTCAGATTTGAATAAGTCTTTCAGTGCAGATACAAATCGACTATTTGCAAATACAGCATTTCCGATTTACACTGGTAAAATCAATGCATGGTTATAGTGAATTTTTTGCAACTCTAACATTCACAACTTTTGGGATTCTCTGTTTCCATAGCACCGATTTTTGCATCAGTAATTGTATGCCCTGTTTTTTAAACCAATCTTCTTTATATATATTTATTTTGCTTATCTTATAATAAATTAAACACATGTCATATATTGGAATGTTTCTTTGGTAAATATTTGCACTTCAAACAATTCTGATGTAAATATGTCCTAACAGTAGTCTCCAGATCATTTTCGCTCTCACTCACACACACATTTTATTCAGTTTTGTTGTTTCTAAGGTCTTTCACAGGGGGGGAAAAAAGCTGAGGGTTTCTTTTCTGCTTGAACTAACAGAAGCATATATTCTTACACAGTTTCATAGACGAATCAAGCCCCCACTTCATCAAATTATAATGCCAGATGGCTTTGTCGTATGAAAGAAGCCTTTGCATTTGAGTGCCTCTATTAGTAAAAGACTCAAATACCTTTACCGCAAGCAGCAGAAACTCTGTAACTGAACTCTGCCTTAGGCGCAGGTTCATCTTGTTTCAATTTCAAAAAGAACTTTTAAACTAGAGTTAATGAAACTGATCACAAGATGTGTTGATCGCGGAGAGATAAGGAGTGGACCTTAAATTACAAGACGCACCTGCCTTGGTGGTAGGGATTATTTATTTATCGCATGGCACATTCACATCCCATAAAAACACAAGAGATAAAAACGATAACCTAGGAAATATAAAATCCGACGGGGAAGCCCTGATGAAATACAGTGCATGTACGTTTGGACTGACCCCTTCAAAACGATCTTTTGCCGATTAGAACACCTGTGCGCGTCTGCCTAATTCCTTGGCCATCAGCGTGGAGAAAGGGAAGCCGAGTCTGCATCCCGGGAAAGCCAAAAGCAAAACCGTGACCCGCTGCCTTCCCCCCCCCCCTCCCCGCGATCTCACCAACCGCTTTGGAATTCGGCATCCACCCGCAAAATGGAGAAGTCCTCCACTGCACAGGAAATGTGAGGGAAGGCGGGGGGGGGGGTTTCCTTTCCTCCGTTCTAGCCTTTCTCGGTGGTTCTTCCGCAGATCTAAAACGTCACCTCCGGTTTTTCCTACGGGGCCCTAGGCCAATCACGGCGTCCTCTACCCCGAAGTCCCCGCCCCCTTTTCCCAACCAGTACCGAGTTGCCGTCCTGAGGCAAAACAGGGCTCAGCTCCCTCCTTCGGGTCGTATGCGTCTCTCGCTCGCTCTTTCTCCTTCTTCGCCCCCGCCCCCCCCTTTCTTTCCACCGCCAGACGCCGACGTAGCAGAAAGAAAAGAGATGGCGGCGGCGGCGGCGGCCAAGGCAAAGGAAGCCGCGGCGAGAGGAGCGCTAGGCACCCGCAAGGTGAAGGCGACGTCGCGAGGGCGCCGTCTCGAGCTGTAACCGTTCTTTCCCCTTAGGACGCCCCCCCTCCCTCCCCCCCCGGTCCCGTAGCTTCAACCCGCCAGAAAGGCAGCTCCCACTCCCTCCCTCTTCCGAGCCCCTCTCAGCCTTGCGAGGGGCGACGCCGGCCGCCGAGAGGAGCTTCCATCCCTTCGCTGTTATGCTGGTACCTCTCGGGAACGCCGAGAGCCTCCCGGCCGGCCGAGACAGATGCTGAAAACCCGTCTGGCTCCGGCCACCGTTGCTGCCTGCTAGGACGGCGCCTGGCCAGGACGCTGGGTTCCTCTCCAGCCATGTATTTCCTCAGCGGCTGGCCCAAGAGGCTGCTCTGCCCTATAGAGGCTCAGGAGCCCCTGCTCGGCATTCAGGCCGACCCGCAGAGGACTTTGTTCGCCGTGTTGTCCCCGTCCCAGCTCGGCATCTGGTACAACAGGGTGAGTAAAGCTGC